>NC_142066.1:155104748-155272248 GCF_059756535.1 Pantherophis guttatus
TTGCCTTCTAGTAAATACCAATAAATTAGCTGGTCTTCAACCTGAGACCAGCTGGGATTTTGAACTAATTATAGCCGCCCTCAATAATGAGTGGTTATACCTGGTAATTAAATACTAATTTAATTGACTGAACTGTGTTTACTTTGGGGCATTTGTATGGCTATTGAGGCCCGCGGCTGAGCAGAATTAAAACTCTCGGAGGAACTGCAAAAATTTTAGTATTCATTTTCCCTTGGAAGCCATTGTCTCTCACAACCAGAAGAAAATTTTACCCATTAAAAATAAAGCAAGACAGAATAAAATACAGGAAGCCAGGAGTGAAATGCTCCCGGTTCGGACCGGATTGCCCGATCCGGTAGCGATGGCTACGGGTGGTTCGGAGAACCGGTAGCAAAAATCCCGCACCCTCCCCCCCATTGCCCAGCTAAGCCGCGCAATCATCAGAGGCTATTTTTTTTTATTTTTAAAAGCATTTTTTCTATAACCTCTTCGGCCGAAGAGGTTATAGAAAAAATGTTTTTAAAGGGAAAAAAAGCCTCTGCCGATCAGGCAAGTCAGCTGGGATCGTCAGAGGCTTTAAAAGCATTTTTTTTACAACCTCTTTAGCGGAAGAGGTTGTAGAAAAAATGGTTTTAAAAGTAAAAAAAAAAAAAAAAAAGTTGGCCACGCCCACTCAGTCATATTACACCTCCCCCACCAAGCCACGCCCACAGAACCGATAGTAACAAATTTTACATTTCACCACTGCAGGAAGCCCTTGACTTATGACCATGATTAAGCCCAGATTTTCTGTTGCTAAGCAAGACAGTTGTTCAGTGAGTTTTGCCCTATTTTATGACATTTCTTGCCTCTGTTGATAAATGGATCACCGCAGCTGTTATGTTGGACACACAGTTGTGAAGTAATTCTGGCTTCACTTTGCTTGCCAAAAGTTCCCAAAAGGTGACCACATGATCTTGGGACACAGCAACGGTCATAAGTACAAGTCCATTGCCAAGCATCTGAATTTTGATCACCTAATGGCTACAAAGGTTATAAGTGTGAAAAACGGTCATAAGTCACTTTTTTCAGTGCTGTTGTAACTTTGGTCACTAAATGAACTGTTGTAAGTCGAGGACTACCTCGCTTGAAAGGCTGCCTTTACTCATCCATCTCTCTTCAATGAATGGGTTTTTTTTTCAACATTCCCTGGACTCATAAAACCAGTCAAAATTTCCTTGCAAGCTTCCAAAAAAAGGAAGAATTAAAATTGCATTGGCTTTCAAGTCTTTTTCAATTATCTCCCAAAATAATTAAGAAGAACGGAGCCTTCGCTGTCTCTCAATAAAAGGCCAGACTGTATAATTAATCTTGCACAAAAAAAATTGTTTTCTACTGATTAGAAAGCAAGCTTAATTACAGGAAGAAGAAATATGAATTGGAGAATGAAAGATCTCTACTATAAGGCAGTCCTCGACTTACGACCATAATGGAGCCTCAAATTTTGTTGCTAAGTGGGACATTGGTTAAGTGGGTTTTGCCCCATTACATGAGGAAGGGGAAGGAGGAGGAGGAGGAGGAGGAGGAGGAGGAGGAGGAGGAGGAGGAGGAGGAGGAGAAGAAGAAGAAGAAGAAGAAGAAGAAGAAGAAGAAGAAGAAGAAGAAGAAGAAGAAGAAGAAGAAGAAGAAGAAGAAGAAGAAGATCAAGAAGGTCCTTGATATTCTCTGAGCTTGGTAGTTTTCTTTCAGGCCTTTCATGACCCAACTAGGTAACATCATCAATGCTAGGAAGGAGTTGGGTTTGTGGAGGAGGAGGAGGAGGAGGAGGAGGAGGAGGAGGAGGAAGAAGAAGAAGAAGAAGAAGAAGAAGAAGAAGAAGAAGAAGAAGAAGAAGAAGAAGAAGAAGAAGAAGAAGAAGAAGAAGAAGAAGAAGAAGAAGGCGAGACAGTTGTTACGTGAATTTGCCCCATTTTATGACATTTCTTGCCACATTTATTAAGTGAAACACTGCAGTTGTTAAGTTCGTAGCACAGTTGTTAAGTGATTCTGGACTAGCGGATGATCACCTGAGTATGAGCCAGCATTGCGCTGCGACTGCCGAAAAAGCCAAGACAATCCTAGGCTGTACTAACAGAGGGATAGAATCAAGATCACGTGAAGTGTTAGTACCATTTTATAAAGCTCAAGTATACTGCATTCCAAGAAGCGATGGGAGAAGAGATTGTCTGAAATGCGGTGGCCTAGAAGTGGAGCTCTTGCCTCACAATCAGGAGGTTGTGAGTTCGATCCTAGGTAGAGGCAGATGTAGTGGTTTTTTGCCTGAGCAGGGGGTTGGACTAGAAGACCTCCAAGGTCCCTTCCAACTCTCTTATTCTGTTACTCTATTAAGCTTCCCCTGACTGTGGGCTATTTGGCAGGACCAACTGTGCACAATTGGAAAGAGAGACAAAGGAGCTGCTTTCTTGAACAGCGGGGGAGCAAAATCTGTGTTTTGTTATTTTGTAAATGCAAATTTTGTTGGATAACAATGTGTGTCTCACATATTTGTCAGTCTGCAAAAAAAAAGAAAAAAAATCTGGACTGTTCTCAATAATGTGGCGGCATTCCCTGGGTAATTTTTGGACTGTCGTTTCTGTACTTGTCCAAGATTCCTTACAGATGTGGGCACCAGAAACTGAGTAAGTTCCATTCAGAAGAAAATAATATATATAGAATCATAGGGATGGAAGGGACCCTGGAGGACTTCTAGTCCAACCCCCTGCTCAAGGCAGGAATATTTATACTACCCCAGTCCAATGGTTATCCAGTCTATTTTTGAAAACTTCCAGTGTTGGAGCATTCACAACTTCTGGAGGCCAGTCGTTCCACAGATTAATTATTCTACATGTCAGGAAATTTCTCCTTAGTTCCAGGTTGCTTCTCTCCTTGATTAGTTTCCATCCGTTGCTTCTTGTCCTGCCCTCAGGTGCTTTGGAGAAGAGCTTGACTCCCTCTTCTTTGGGGCAGCCCCCCAGCTTTCTTAATAGCCCCAGAAAGACTGGGCCAGCCTATCTACAAGACAAAAGACCTTCAGTTCCAGGGTGATGGGATTAGCCCTCACTCAAGATCCAAAGCCATTAAGACCCAACAGGAATTGCCCAACACACTTTCAAAACACAAGCCTCTTTATTACATCATCAGCCTCCAAGCTTCAACCAAACCTAGGAGCTCAGACAAATATAACCCTTACATGGCCCCACGGCAGCCTGACAACAACCAATAGAATACATGTTCTTGCGCAGGAACAGGAAGCTCAAGTTCAAAGCCCAAGAGACCCCTCACTCTCAACCTCATGGGGTCAGCTGCACCAGAATCACAACAACAACAACAACAACAACAACAACAACAACAACAACAATAATAATAATAATAATTTTATTTCTATACTGAAACAAGTGGTTCTGTTTCATCAATAAATGGACCCTATTTCCAATCAACCTCCAGCCTCCATTTTGTTTCCAGTGCCTTTCTCCCGGCTTGGAACTGAACCAGATGGAGATTTCTTCCAAGTGGCAAAAGGGGATCATATGAGCCTGGGACACAGCACCCGTCATAAATATGAGTCGATTACCAAGCATCTGAATCAGTGGTGGATTGCCCCAGGTTCGGACGTAGCAAAACTGGTGGGAGGCTCTGCACACTGACCCGGATGTCATCAGAAGTGATCTGCGCAGGCAGGACAAGAAAATCTTCGAGACCGCCTTCTACCGCATAGCTCCCAGTGACCGGTAAGATCCCACAGAGTTGGTCTCCTCCGGGTCCCGTCAGCTAAACAATGCCGGCTGGCGGGCCTGCGGGGGAGGGCCTTCTCTGTGGCTGCCCCAGCTCTCTGGAACCAGTTACCTCCTGAGGTCTGGACCATCCCCACCCTATTGGCCTTCTGAAAAGCGGTGAAGACCTGGCTCTTCCGGCAGTCCTGGGGCCGTTGATCTCACTCTTGTGATCTGGCGAGATCCGGCCATGAATGGTGTGAATGGGTTTTATTTTTAAGTGTTTTTCTAGTGATTTTTTGAGTGTATTGTGAGCCGCCCTGGGTCTTTGGAGAGGGGCGGCATATAAATTGAATGAATGAATGAATGAATGAATGAATCAATCAATCAATCAATCAATCAATCAATCAATGAAAGAATAAATAAATAAATAAATAAATAAATAAATAAAGAAAGAAAGAAAGAAAGAAAGAAAGAAAGAAAGAAAGAAAGAAAGGAGAGAAGAAACCTGGAATTTCCTGAGAAATTTCCTGACAGTGAGAACAATTAATCAGTGGAACAGAAGTTGCCTCCAGAAGTTGTGGATGCTCCAACACTGGAAGTTTTTAAGAAGAGGTTGGATAACCATTTGTCTGAAGTGGTATAGGGTTTCTTGGCCTAAGCAAGGGGTTGGACTAGAAGACCTCCAAGGTCTCTTCCAACTCTGTGATTTTGTATTCTACCAAAAGAAAACCAAGAGGCTGGAGATGATGGAAGCATCAACAAATACGCTGAACTTTGGATTCGTCCTTGAAATGACTTCAGCTTGTTATAACAAGAGGCTCCTAATCAGAAGTGGACAGCCCTGATGATACTCATAAGAGGCTGATGAACTCAACGGGAGGTTGATTGAAGGTTGATGTTGCTGTTTCCTGAACTTTGTCTGTGAAGATTCTCAGTCATCCACGTCATAGTTGTCTCAAAGTTGCTTTTTCTTCTTCTTCTTCAAAAGGCAACTGGATTATTTTTTCTCTTGGGGAAGAAGATGTTTTGCTTCTCATCTAAGAAGCTTCATTAGTTCTGATGAAGTTCTGATGAAGGCAGGGAGTGGGGTGGGTGGAAGGATAGCTACAGGTAGTCCTCAACTTACAAAAGTTCATTTAGCGACCATTCGAAGTTACAACAGCACATAAAAAAGTGACTCATGACCGTTTTTCACACTTACGACTGCTGCAGAATTCCCTTGTTTACATGATCGAAATTCAGATGCTTGGCAACTGACTCATATTTATGACGGTTGCAGTGTGTCCCAGGGTCATGTGATCCCCTTTTGCGCCCAAAGTCCAATGGAGAAGCCATATTCACGTAACATTCGTTCATGCTAACTTACCAACTGCAGTGATTCACTTAACCCTTGCGGCAAAAAAAGGTCATAAAATGGGGCAAGTCTCCCTTAATAAATGTCTCATTTAGGAATGGAAACTTTGGGCTCAACTGAGATCGTAAGTCGAGGACTACCTGTATTGACAATGGAGACTGGATGGTGGGGAGGGGGAACGATGGAAGGATAGGTTCTGATGGGATGGGGAGGGGGGGCGTGGAAGGATTATACTTATTGGCAGTCATCTGGTTGTTAGTATTCTCTCTGAGAGCTCCTGTTGTGACCCAGGCCCAAGTAGGAATTATCAGACGCAATCAGTTCTAAACAAACAGACTTTATTAGAACAGCTGAGAATTAACTCATTCTCAGCGTAGTCCAAACTAATCTAAAACAAATTCTTCATAACACAATTCTTTAGCCTTATCACTAACCTTGGTCTAATTAGGCAACCTGCCAAAGGCTTTCCTGGCAAAAGTTCAGAAGCAGAAGATGCCAACAAGAAATAAATGCAGCGAGACAAGAAACAAATCTATCAACGTTGTTTTCCGACAAAGAGCCCAAGAGCTGTTGCTGGTCTTTTAAGCCTTATGGGACTGGCCAATCAGATCTTGGCCTTACTTCTGAGTTGTCCCTTTTGCTTTAGCTGCTCTTGCCTTCTGGCAGCTCTTCTTATGCATGCACTAGGAACAGGCTCCTCCTGTTCCTCTGCCCCTCTGCTGTCAGCTTCTGGAGGCTCCGGAGTCCGCACATCACTCCCAGATGGCCCTCGCCCCATCTCTGCCCCTGACGCAGAGCCCTCATCCGGGCCTTCCCCAGCCTCCAGGACTGGCCCATGTTCTTCCTCAGCCTCCTCACTGTCTGACTCAGCTGCCAGCTCCGCTGCTGGCTGCTGGCGGACCACAACAGTTCCTGACGCCACTTGGAAGTTTATTTTCAGAGTCACCTGAATCAGGGTGCAATTGGTTGTGGGGTCTCTTTGGAACTGCTGCACAGGCTCCGTTGTAGACTGGAGATAGGGGGTGTTGTATCCCTCCCCCTCTGTTGAGGGAGGGGTGTTCAGTTCTAACATTGATGGATTCTTTTACCCATCTTTCATACCATTGGTCCTCTCTATCCAAAATGTGGACTTCCCCGAGGTTTGCTGGATGTAGAATCTCGGCGGAAGAGAAGAACGTAGTGTAGGAAGCTCCCCCTCACACCACCGCCATCACTGCCCTGGAGAATGAAATATTATTTTGCGGAATATTAAAAGAGGCAAAATATTATATTTCCCCAAAAGGAGAAATATAGAAAACATGTTCTTGAAGGCAGAAAGCAGCCCCAGTTTTCCTGCTATAGGAAACAGCTTCCAGCAGATGCCTGAAGTCTTTAGAGATGGATATTTTGCACCCATTAAGAAATCCAGACCAGCCTATTCAGTGGTGGGATTCAAATTTTTTTTACTACCGATTCTGTGGGCGTGGCTTGGCTTCGTGGGCGTGGCTTGGGCGTGGCAGGGGAAGGATACTGTAAAATTTCCATTCCTACTGCAAAATCCTCATTTTCTCCCAATCAGCTGGGACTTGGGAGGCAGAGAATAGATGGGGGTGGGACCAGTCAGAGGTGGTATTTACCGGTTCTCTGAACTACTCAAAATTTCCGCTACCGGTTCTCCAGAACTGGTCAGACCCTGCTGAATACCACCTCTGAGCTTATTCATAAACAAAACGCCTTCGGCCCAGCCCCCCCAGAAGGGATTAAAAGTAGAAAAACAAAAAAAATCTACATTCCCCCACCCAAATTCTAAGGACAGGACGTGACCTTTAGGACATAATAGGATTAACCCACCACCATTAGAATAGCAAAAGGTGCAAGGCTCACTACATGCAGAAACCCCTGGAGCATCTCAGAACCATATAAAAATTCATTTCTAAGCCAAGGGGCCAGCCACCCCAGAAACATTTGCTTCTGTCACTGATGTTTCTGGCATCCAAATAAACAGAGTCCTTCTTTCCAATCAGCCTCCATTTTATTTCCAGTCTCTTTCTCTGGCTTGGAACCGGACTGGATTTTTCTTCCAATAATAGCTAGTCCACAATTGCCTTGCTAGGTCTTCTCTATAGGAGGCCCTGCCTCATGGACCAGCATTCTATCAACACCACCCACACTGGCCTCAACTTTTATTGGCTGTTCATCTTGGGCCTGAGACCTTGGACGTTGGTCAGCTTTTTAGGGTTTTGCTCTGTGGGTGAAGTGTTTTCTTTTCATCATTGCTGTGCTTGAATTATCAGATGTTAGCTGTCCAGAGTCATCTGGAGATTGGGCAGCCATATGAATCCATAAAAGGTAAAAGTAAAGGTTCCCCTCGCACATATGTGCTAGTCGTTCCCAACTCTAGGGGGCGGTGCTCATCTCCGTTTCAAAGCCGAAGAGCCAGCGCTGTCTGAAGACGCCTCTGTGGTCATGTGGTTGACATAACTAAACGCCAAAGGCGCACGGAACGCTGTGACCTTCCCACCAAAGGTGGTCCCTATTTTTCTACTTGCATTTTTCACATGCTTTCGAACTGCTAGGCTGGCAGAAGCTGGGACAAGTAACGGGAGCTCATCCCATTACGCGGCACTAGGGATTTGAACCGCTGAACTGCCGACCTTTCGATCGACAAGCTCAGCATCTCAGCCACTGAGCTACCATGTCCCTTTCTGAATCCATAGGATTGTTTTTTCCTTAGTTCTATGTTGCTTCTCTCCTTGGTTAGTTAGGATTGTTTTTTCCTTAGTTCTACTTTGCTTCTCTCCTTGGTTAGTTTCCATCTGTTATTTCTTTCTTGCCTTCTAGTGCTATGAAAAAAAAATGTAATGAATGAAAACTTATGTCAACTCACATAGCATCCCTGGCCTGCTCTCGAGTTGCCATAGGCAAGGGAGATGGAAAAACGGTGAAGCAGCATGACAGCCAAAACAAAAGCATATTCCAGACATATCTCTCTCAAGGCTGTCTCCCAGGGCTACCCACAGCAGTCTGAGGGGAGTGATCTCTACAACCCACTAAATTGCTCCGTTGGCGAATGTTATTGATGACACACCATGGGGGGAAGGGGGAAACAGGGTCAAGCCAGGGCTGTAAATTATATGGGGTCAGAGTTAGCTTCACTTGGAACTTATAATAATAAGTTTTTATTTATTATAAATTATTTATCCTAATAAATAACTGGATTTCTTTTGAAGCTTGGCTCGAGGCTCATGATTTAATTTAGGGCATCCATCGGAACCCTGACAGCTTATCAAAGAGAGATCCAATCTAGAATTAAGGAGAAACTTCCTGACAGTGAGAACAATTAATCAGTTCTCACAGTTTGCCACCAGATGTTGTGAATGCTCCAACACTGGAGTTTTCAAGAAGAGACTAGACAGCCATTTGTTCAGAATGGTATAAGTTCTCCTGTTTACAGAGGGGGTTGGACTAGAAGACCTCTGAGTTCCCTTCGAATGCTATGTTTCTTTAAGACATTTCTAATCCAGCCATTTTCCCATTCCAGAAAAGCAAATTGCTAGATCTCTGTTCCCAAAAAGAAATGAGCTCAGTTTGAGGGGGAAAAAAAAAGATGAAAACAACATATGTGTGTGGCTAAGATTAGATAAATCGCAGCTAAACCGAAGGGAGGGAAGCAGTCAATCTGGTTATCTCTCTGCCAATCATTCTAATTAGGGTGTCTTTTAAGATACAAGCAGGAGAGAAATATTTTGTGACCTCTGCATCTCGAGAAGCTGCAATGATGCGTAACAAGGTAAATTCTCCACAATTGAAACAGGAAGGGACTTTATAAATTATTCAGCCTGGAAAGAAAAAAAAAAGTTGCAAGTTATTCTCTCCCATTAGGTTGGAAAAAGACCTGGAGGTCATCTAGTCCAACCCCCTGCTCGGCAGGGATTAGACACTGGGCAACGAGCATGCATGTATGATGATTATGGTGTCCCAGGGACACATGATTGTCATTTGTGAACTTCCCAGCCAGCTTCTGGCAAGCAGAAGGTTTCCTTCTGTGTATATTTTGATATTTGCTTTGCTTGCATGTTTTATTTAGCTAACAAAAAAGATGTTAAAAAAAGATTATTATTTTTTTTAAATTGCCACCCTTTAAAGAACAAATCCTATTTTAGAAACAATCTCCTTGCCTTTGTGTTGGTGGAATTACAATTAAATTAACAGTTTGGTTTTTTTTAACTTCTGGACAAGGAAAATGCACTCACAATCCAATTATTCAGCATTAAAAAGACAAACACAGCAGCTTTAACTAATTAACCGTTTGCACAATTGATGAATATGGATCAGCCACGCAATAAATCATAGCATCCATTGATCTTTGTTATGTCTGTAAATGTGCATCTTATTATATTTTTAAAAAAAATCAAAATGATAGCTATGGTCATACAGGTAGTCCTCAATTTACAACAGTTCATTTAGTGACTGTTGGAAATTAGAACGGCAGTGAAAAATGTGACCTAGGGCTGTTTTTCACACGACTGCTGCCGCCTCCCTGTGGTCATGTGATCAAAATTCAGGCTCTTGGCAACTGGTATGTACTTATGACAGTTCCTCTGTCTTGGAGTCACATGATCCCCTTTTGCGACTCTCTGACATGTAAAATCAATGGGGAAACCAGATTTGCTTAACAACCATGGGACTAACTTAACAACTGCAGGGATTCACTTAACAACGGTGGCAAGAAATGTCATAAAAATGGGGCAAAACCCGCTTAACAAATGTCTCGCTTTTGACTACCTGTGTTTAAATTTGAAAAAAAAACGAGATTTCTTGTTCTTTGTGACGGCTGGGATTCACAAGGATGCTTGCTTGGTAGGCCAGTGAATATTTACTAACATTTTAAGTTTTGCAAAAGAAAAAGGGTTAAATCACACGGAACGTATAGACAAAAAGCTGATTTTGGATGATGGCCAAAAAATAAAAAATAAAAAATGGATGGGGATGAAAATGAATCTGCCTGCAATTTTGCCTTACTTCTGTCTTTTTAATGTCTTTTTGAAATCCTGCCCAATGGCAATGAAATATGGGAACACATCAAGCCAACTTAAAGGCCGGTGACATTTATAAAGCATCAAGCTTCTATATGTACTTATTAAACTTTAGGTGGGCGGAATTATTTTAAGAATATTTCTCACAAGTTGTCATATAGAGTTTTCTTTTTTTTAAAAAAAAAATTAATTTCTTCTGCAAGCCCAATTCTATAGATTTTCAGAGTGCTTTAAGCCTGAAAGCTGGCTGGATGACATTGGAAAAATCACCGGGAGACAGTGAGTTCTAGTCCCACCTTAGGCACGAAAGCCAGATGGGTGACTTTGGGCGAAACATCAGGAGACAGTGAGTTCTAGTCCTGCTGAACTCACAGTCTCCTGGTGATTGGCCCAAAGTCACCCAGCCAATATTCATGCCTAAGGCAGAACTAGAACTCACCGTCTCCTGGTGATTGGCCCAAAGTCACCCAGCCAGTATTCATGCCTAAGACGGGACTAGAACTCCCCGTCTCCTGGTGATTGGCCCAAAGTCACCCAGCCAGTATTCATGCCTAAAGCAGAACTAGAACTCACAGTCTCCTGGTGATTGCTGTCATTCCAGTTTCAATTCTGGTCATAAATCGAGGATTGCCTGTGTCAGTGCTGAAAGAACAGATTCAGTCTGAAAAATAAGACAAGGAAACAGATTCTGTCAAAGGAATGTCATTAAGGGAACCTGAGAGTGATTAAACACAACGTGTCTAATAATACAAACAAGGAACATATCAAATTGACTTCCTACTGCTGGGGTTAGTCTCCTGGCAGTGCCATAAGTCAACACAAAAGCTCTACAAATACAGCTTTCCAGAATGTTACACAACTGTGCATTGAAATGGAGATGGAAACAAAATTGTGCTGAAAGATATCTATATTCAAATAAGCCTCTATTGGGAATTCATTTGCAAGAGATAGCATTATATGTACACCAACTACAGTAGCCACATTGACAAAACACTAACTTGTGTGGAGAACTACGCAACTTAGCAAGTCCTTATCTAAGCAGGAATTTCCGGGAGAGAAAAAAACAACTGGAGCCAAATCCAAGAATTCGTTGCAATTGCCCAATGACAAGTAGTCCTCAAGATAGAACCGTCCGTTTAGTGACCGCTTGAAGTTCCGACGGCACTGAAAAAAGTGACTTATGTCTGGTTTTCACACAACAATTGCAGCATTCCCCACGATCAAGTGATCAAAATTTGGACGGTTGGCAACTGACTCACACTTATGACGGTTGCAATGTTCCAGAGTCACGTGATCCCCTTTTGTGACCTTGTCTCCATGGTCAGAGTGTCTCCATGGCCATGTGAAAATAATTCAGGTGCTTAGTGTCTGGAAGGTACTTATGATGGTTGTGATTGCCATCTGAAACTTTTCAGGGTGACGTCCGGCAAGCGAAGTTAACAGGGGAAGCCCAGATTCACTTAACAACCGTTTTACTATCTTAACAATTGCAAGGATTCCACTGGACAACTATGGCAAGAAAAGGCGTAAAACGATGCAAAATTCACGTTAACAACTTTCTCTTTGCTTTGGGGCTCAGTTGTGGCCCATTTGCATAATTCTCCAAACTAAGAAGGGTTGAGAATTTCATTCTTTTCTTTTTAAATCAATAACAACAAAAGCCAGCCAAATTCTGGATTGCCACCCTTTTTCTCCTGATTTCCAGACGTTGCAGATGCAGATTTTATCCTCAACTTACGACCACAGTTGGGAGCAGAATTTCTGCGGCTAACCAAAGCGGTTGTTAAGTGAATCACATCCAAATTTTACCACCTTTATTCCCACCGTTGTTAAATGAATCGTGGTACTTTGTTAAGTGAACCACATGGTTGTTAAGCAATTCTGGCTTCCCCTGTTGACTTCACTTGCCGGACGTCACCCTGAAAAGTTTCAGATGGCAATCACAACCATCATAAGTACCTTCCAGACGCTAAGCACCTGAATTATTTTCACATGACCATAGAGACACTCTGACAGGTATAAGGGCGAGGAAGGGCAAGGAAGAGTTAGTAACACGGTTATTATTCAAATCTGGCTGTTCTGAGCTGACAAACCCTCTGCAGTTAAATCAGAGGTGGGTTCTAAATTTTTTTACTACCGGTTCTGTGGGCGTGGCTTATTTTTTGGGTGTGGCTTGATGGTCATGTGACAATTATTTAGGATTTAGCAGAGGTACTGGTCTACCAGGCTTTTAACTGTTTGCAGAGCTGTACCGGTCTACCCATGTATTTTTGCAGGCACTGATCTACCCATGTATTTTTGCAGGCACTGATCTACTCATGTATTTTTGCAGGCACTGGTCTACCCATATATTTTTGCAGGCAATGATCTACTCATGTATCTTTGCAGGCACTGGTCTACCCATGTATTTTTGCAGGCACTGGTCTACTCATGTATTTTTGCAGGCACTGGTCTACCCATGTATTTTTGTAGGCACTGGTCTACTTATGTATTTTTGCAGGCACTGATCTACTCATGTATTTTTGCAGGCACTGATCTACCCATGTATTTTTGCAGGCACTGATCTACTCATGTATTTTTGCAGGCACTGGTCTACCCATGTATTTTTGCAGGCACTGATCTACCCATGTATTTTTGCAGGCACTGAGATATCTACTCATGTATTTTTGCAGGCACCGGTCTACTCATTTGTTTTCTTTTAACACTGATCAGCTGCAGGGCGGCCCTTTGAAGCCCCGCGGCAAGAGTTTAAACAGGTTTTTTCCCTCTAGCCATCAGCTGGGACTCAGGAGGCAGCAATAGATTGGAGGTGGGGCCAAATAAAAGGTAACAATAACGCGGAGGGGGGATGGGGAGCGGGGGAGCAGGGAGGCAGAACCAGTTTGGTGACATCATATCGTCACCACTACCGGCTCAGTGGAACCGGGTGGAACCAGACGGAACCCACCACTGAGTTAAATCAATGATTCTTTTATTAGGAGCGCCAGCAGGCTATCAATGGCTGACTGGCAGGTAGATAAATATTTGTCTGCCACATCTATTCATCTCCGCCCCCTGCCTTTTATCCCCAGAGGTAGGGTGGGACTTCGCTAGCAGTGGTGGCTCTTCCATCCCAAGGACTGGCCCATAGATTTCCACTGCTCTCCTCTCCTCTGTCTTCTGCACATCTGCACATCAGGCACCAGACCCAGCTGTTCCTCCTCTTCTGCATCAGCCACCTCCAGACCTGGGCACTGTTGACTCTCCATCTGACGGTTCAAGCTCCATCTCTCTCTCTCTCTCTCTCTCTCTCTCTCTCTCTCTCTCTCTCTCTCTCTCTCTGCCAGCTCCATTCCCGCTTCCCCCTCCGAGCTCACAGGTTGCCTTGATGCTAACTCTGACTCCCACGCCTCCTCCTCCTCCTCTGATTCAGCTGCTGGAGGGGCCGGTGGCCGATAGGCGACAACCCTGGCTTTCCACATTGACTTTGCTTGTTAGAAGATTGCAAAAGGGGATCACAATATCCCAGGGCACTGCAACCAGGGGTGAAATCCAATTTATTTTACTACCAATTCTGTGGGTGTGGCTTGGTGGCTGTGGTGTGGCTTGGTGGGCGTGGCAGGGGAAGGATACTGCAAAATCTCCATTCCCACCCCACTCTGGGACCAGCCAGAGGTGGTATTTGCCGGTTCTCCGAACTACTCAAAATTTCTGCTACCGGTTCTCCAGAACCCATTAGGCCAGCCCTGCTTGATGGAATAATAGTGTTTTAAGGGCGCGGTGAAAGGTACGGAGGTCAGAAATCCGACGAATCTCCCGGGGCAGCTCGTTCCAGAGGGCAGGTGCCCCCACAGAGAAGGCCCTCCCCCTGGAGGTCGCCAGTCGACACTGTCTAACTGATGGCACCCTGAGGAGACCCTCTCTGTGGGACTGTACTGTCGGTGGGAGGCTATTGGAGGCAGAAGGCGATCTCGTAAATATCCAGGTCCTATGCGATGGAAGCTTTAAAAGTAGCGACCAACAGCTTGAAGCGCACCCGGAAGACCACTGGGAGCCAGTGCAGCTCGTGCAGGAGCGGTGTTACATGGGAGCACCGAGTCGCCCCCATAATCACCCGCGCGGCCGCATTCTGGACCAGCTGGAGCCTCTGGGTGCTCTTCAAGGGGAGCCCCATATAGAGAGCATTACAATAGTCCAGATGGGAAGTGACGAGGGCGTGAATGACCGTGCACAAGGCATCCTGATCCAGAAAGGGACGCAACTGGCGGATCAGGCGAACCTGATAAAAAGCCCCCCTGGCCACAGCTGTCAGATGGTCTTCTAAAGACAGCTGTGAATTCAAGAGGACGCCCAAGTTGCGAGCCCTCTCTGAGGGGGGCAAGATCTCACCCCCAATAGTCAGCGATGGAACCAACTGACTATATAGATTCCTCCTGCATTACTTTATAGGTAACTCAAGACGGAGAACATACATAACCTTCCTGCTCCTATTTTCCCCACAACAACAACCCTGTGAGGTGGGCTGGGGTGAGAGAGGGAGGGTCTGGCTCAAAGTCACCCAACTGGCTTTCATGCCTACGACGGGACTAGAACTCACCGTCTCCTGGTGATTGGCCCAAACTCACCAGCCAGTTTTTGTGCACAAGGCGAGACTAGAACTTATTCCTTTTACTTGTTTATCTTCCTTCCTTACACAATGAAACATAACCTCAGTTTAACAAATCTTATTTAACCAGATTTTTGGATACAACAAGCAGCTTTTCCAGGTCCTGTTTTCCATTCTGTCTGTACGATTCGTCTCATTCCTGTCAATTTTTTGTCATTTGCTTAATAATATAATTGTGTAGTCCTTTGTGTAAGGCAAATGAAGCGCATTGCAAAGCAAATTACATCACATCTGTCAAATAATTATACATCATCACACTTAAATTGATGAAAATTACATGTTTGATTTAATGGGGATTAGAGATAGGATTCGGGATACATAATCAAGGTTTAGATGATGGACTTTCCCCCCCCAAAATGTTTAATGAAAACAAGGTTGAACTGTTCATTTAACTATAAACCCAGCTCAAAAATATTTGCTTGCAGTTACGATATTTGCTTAAGCATACAGCGCTCATTCAGACAATATGCCCGTGATGGTGAACCTCTGGCACATGTGCCACAGGTGGCACACAATGCCCTCTCTATAAGCATGTGAGCTGTTGCCCCAGTTCAGCTCTGCCACGCATGTGCATGTGCCTCGTGCCATCCAGCTGGTCGTTGGGTCTCTGCCATACATGCGCGGGGAATGTGCAGGAAGTCACCCATGCATGCATGGGGGGTGGAGCCATGTGTGCATTCACAGGATGGTGTGCGGGGGAGTCATGCATGCATGCACATGGGGTGGGGCATGTGCGCATGCATGGATGTGGGGAGAATGCACGCGGGGCGCACAAAGTAGCTTCTGCGCATGCGCAGAGTGTATTTGATGACGTCCAGGCGGGTGGGCAGAGCCTCCTGCCTCCACCGCTACTGATTCACCCAAACCAGGGCGAACCGGTAGGAACCCACCACTGAGAAAAGGTTAGCCATCACCGCAATATGCTAAGCTTGGTTGTTGTGGTATAAGTATTGGGTTTCCTGCCTGAGCAGGGGGTTGGACTAGAAGACCTCCAAGGTCCCTTCCAACTCTGTTATTCTGTCATGCTGATTAGCACTGATTGTGATCCTTCTGATTCAAGGTGCTGCATGAACCAGAGATAATTCTGTAATCATGTTGTGTGAAAGCAACCCAGATTTAGAATAGAACAGAACAGAACAGGAGTAGAGTAGAGTAGAGTACAGTAAAGTAGAGTAGAATAGGAGTAGGGTAGGGTACGGTACAGTACAGTAGGGTAGAGTAGAGTAGAGTAGAGTACCGTACAGTAGAGTACAGTAGAGTTGAATAGGAGTAGGGTAGGGTAGGGTAGGGTAGGGTAGGGTAGAGTAGAGTAGAGTAGAGTAGAGTAGAGTAGAGTAGAGTAGAGTAGAGTAGAGTAGAGTAGAGTAGAGTAGAACAGAAAAGAACAGAACAGAAAAGAACAGAACAGAACAGGAATAGAGTACAGTACGGTACGGTACAGTACGGTACAGTAGAGTAGAGTAGAGTAGAATAGGAGTAGGGTAGGGCAGAATAGAGTAGAGTAGAGTAGAGTAGAATAGAGTAGAGTAGAACAGAACAGAACAGAACAGTACAGAACAGAACAGAACAGAACAGAACAGAACAGGAGTAGAGTAGAGTAGAATAGGAGTAGGGTAGGGTAGGGTAGGGTAGGGTAGACTAGAGTAGAGTTGAGTAGACTAGAGTAGAACAGAACAGAACAGAACAGAACAGGAGTAGAGTAAAATAGAATAGAACAGAACAGAACAGAACAGAGCTGGAAGGGACCTTGGAGGTCTTCTAGTCCAGCCCCCCAGCTCAACAGGAGAACCTATACTATTTCTGTCCAGTCTCTTCTTAAAAACCTCCAGTGATGAAACACCCACATTTTCTGGAGGCAACTTCTGTTCCGCTGGTTAATTGGCCTCACTGTTAGGAAGTTTCTCCTTAATTCCAGGTTGCTTCTCTCCTTGATCAGTTTCCATCCATTGTTTCTTGTCCTGCCCTCGGGTGCTTTGTGGAATAAGTTGAGCCTCCCCTGGGTTCATTTAGCAAACAGTGTCTAACCAATAGACCAGAGACCTTCGCATATCAGCCATGCCGAGTTAGGAATTTACATTTTTCTGTCCAAGTGGCTTAAAGAAGTTCTTGGTTTGAAGGAGAAGGATTCAGGTTTCCCTCTTCCCTCTTTTTCCACCCTTGCTTCTCATTCAAACTTTTCAAGCCCGGAGGCATTTTGTATCCGTAGAAAGATTAATGGGCAATTAAATGAAAGAGAGGTGGCCGCTGGGCCACAGTAGCCCAGAGTTGGCTGCAACGGTATTTGGAAACTGTGCCAGTGGTGAAATCTAAAATTTGTTACGACTGGTTCTGTGGGCGTGGCTTGGTGGTGGTGGTGGGTAATGTGACTGGGTGGGCGTGGCCATTTAAAAAAAAAACTTTTTAAACCATTTTTTCTACAACCTCTTCAGCGAAGAGGTTGTAAAAAAAATGCTTTCAAAAGGCTCTGACGATCCCAGCTGAGTTGCCTGATAATCAGAGACTTTTTTCTTTTAAATGGCTCTGATGATTCCAGCTGAGTTGCTTGATCGTCAGAGGGTTTTTTTCTTTTAAATGCCTCTGATGATCCATGTTAACTCCTTTCTTGCCACTGTTCTTAAGTGAATCACACGGTTGTTAAGTGAATCTGGCTTCCCCATTGACTCTGTTTGTCAAAAGGGGATCACGTAACCCCAGGGCACTGCAGCCGTCATAAATATGGGTCAGTTGCCACGGGTCTAAATTTTGATCATGTAACCGATGGGATACCGCAATGGTCGTAAGTGTGAAAAATGATCATTTTTCAATGCTGTTATACAGTACTTAGCTGCGATCAAGCAAATAAAATCATTTGGATCCAATCATCACAATATAAAATAAAAGTAAATTAGTAAAGAATGAAAATAATAATTCCTCATCCATGTCTGTGCATGGGGCACACAATACAAAATAACATGTTCCATCATCTCAATTATTCCCGCACCTCATGGACGTGTTTTCTGTTCAAAAGAAATCACAGTAAATCAGTAACCTGATCTAATTTTAGTTGTAAATTGTAGGTTGTTTTTCATAATGTTTTTTTTAAGCTTTGCTTTTATTCATGTATTTATGTGCCTTTATTATGTTGTGGTCAATGGCCCAGAATTAATTTAGGTGAGATGGATGGTGTAAAGATTTAATAAGTTAAAAAAAAAAAAAACTTTAAATCAGTGGTGAAATCCAAATTTTTTTACTACCAGTTCTGTGGGCATGGTTTGGTGGGTGTGGCGTGGCGTGGCAGGGGAAGGATACTGCAAAATCTCCATTCCTTCCCCACTCTGGGGCCAGCCAGAGGTGGTATTTGCCGGTTCTCCGAACTCCTCAAAATTTCCGCTACCAGTTCTCCAGAACCTGTCAGAACCTGCTGGATTTCACCCCTGCCTTAAATCTTAAGTAACAGCTGGCCATTGTATCAGGACCTTTTGCCATCAGCTAAAGTTTAAATGAAATTTGGAGATTTCTTAAATTGGTGTCATTTCCAGCTCATTCAAGCGTGGGAGAGAAGAAACCGAAGGCTGCGTTTGGAAATTGCTTTCGGTTAACTCCAACCCACTGCATCCACCTTTTTTCATTTAACATTAGCAACGATTGAATGAACACAATACATCTGCAGAAGATTCTTCGAAATAGTGTTTCTCAATCTTGGGAACTTGAGAAACGTGGACTTCAATTCCCAGAATTCCTCAGTCAGCATGTTTTTAATACATGGACTTCAGCTCCCAGAATTCCTCAGCCAGCATTCTACCAATGCATGGACTTCAGCTCCCAGAATTCCTCAACCAGCATTCTTCCAATGCATGGATTTCAGCTCCCAGAATTCCTCAGCCATCATTCTTCCAATGCATGGACTTCAGCTCCCAGAATTCCTCAGCCATCATTCTTCCAATGCATGGACTTCAACTCCCAGAATTCCTTAGTCAGCATTCTTCCAATGCATTTTTTTTTATTATTTTAATTTACATGCCACCCTTCTCCGGAGATTCAGGGCATCTTACAATGCGTTAAGCAATAGTCTTCATACTTTTGCATATTTTATACAAAGTCAGCTTATTGCCCCCACAATCCGGGTCCTCATTTTATCTACCTTAGAAAGGATGGAAGGATGAGTCAACCTTGAGCCTGGTGAGAATTGAACTTGCAGTAATTGCAGGCAGCTGGAAGCTAAATACTACCTTTAACAGTAGCATTAGTCTGCTGCGCCACTCAGGCTCCATGGACTTCAGCTCCCAGAATTCCTCGGCCAACATTCTTCCAATGCATGGACTTCAACTCCCAGAATTCCTCAGCCAGCAGGCTCGATTAGGCCTGGACTCATTTAATGCAGAGGTTCACTTGACAGCTGTGGCAAGAAAGGTCATAAAATGAGGCAAAATTCACTGAAGAACTGTCTTGCTTAGCAATGGAAACTTGGGACTCCATTGTGGTCGTAAGTCGAGGACTACCTAAATTTCCAGAAAGTATAGAAACCACTCATCCAAGATGGTCCTAGAGTTGAAATGTTTTTCTTTTGCATTAGTTGACTGTGGTGTCCTGGAAACGATGGGCAGTTTGTTGAATTTGTAGACAGCCTTTAAACTCAGTTCTATTCTTAGACAGTTGAGATTGACTTGGCAAAACAAGATAGGATTAAGACTCTGTTTTATTTATGCAGAACCGAGAAACTTCTCTTTCCTCTTGTGATTTTTCTTCGCATTGTTAGATGAAAGCTGGAGGGAAGTCAAGGCGATGTGTAAACAAGATGCCATCAACAGACCGTGAGAAAATGGATTATTCAGGCCTCTGGTGAACCAACAATCAGAGATTTTCACAAAGAAAAGGAAAGGCCTCTATGTTGAGAGAATATTTGTAGCTCAGGGTTGAACTCTGGTGTCCTGGATGCCCTCTGAGCTCGGTGGTTTCCTTGCAGTCGTTTCACGACCCAGCTAGGTAACAATATCAGTGCTAGAAGGGAGTTGGGTTTGTGGAGACGAGGAGGAAGAGAACTGTGGCATCCTTGATACTCTCTGAGCTCCATGGCTTCCTTGTAGACATTTCATGACCCATTTCATAAGTTGAAGAAGTTGAAGGCCGGTAGGAGGTGGTACTTGCAAGACCACCTCCTACCAGCCTCCCACCGCCCAGTGCGCTCACATAGGACTGCCCTCCTCCGGGTGCCGTCGGCCAGACAATGTCGACTGGCGGGCCCCAGGATGAGGGCGTTCTCTGTGGTCGCACCGACCCTCTGTGTCACTGCATTTTTGTATTTACCAGATGAGCTCTTATTTTTGGACTTTCAGACTTACCGCAGCTTGCCAAGTTCTTATCAGTAAGCTAACTGCGCATGTCCACATTCTTTCATTTTCTTTTATTTTTCTTTGTTCTCTGGCCAGGAGAGGTGGCTGGGAAAGCTGCCAAGATGTAACTAATTAGATTAGTAAGATGTTTTATTTTCTTTATAACAAATAATGAGTTTTTTCTTAGAAAATATATCTTTGGGTTTATTTTCTTAAAGTATACTTCAAGGAAATGGTCACGATCCATTCTCTAATCAAGGTGCAATTCCCCAAAAGGAGAATGGGATTAATTGCCACTCTGACACTCTGGAATGGGTTACCCACCAGGCTCCGGACGGCCCCCGACCTCCGCACTTTCCGCGCCAACCTGAAAACATGGCTTTTTCAGCAAATTCCCTGATCTGCTGCAAGGTTTTAATTGTCTGGGGATTTTAAATGGGTTTGTTTTAGCACTGTTTTATTGTTATGCTGTTTTTATTATGTGAGCCGCCCCGAGTCCTACGGGAGAAGGGCGGCATATAAATTTGATGAAATAAATAAATAAATAAATAAGAAGGAAGTTGGGTTTATGGCTAGGAGGAGGAGGAGGAGGAGAACTGTGGGGTCCTTGGTGTTCTCTGAGCTTGGTGGCTTCCTTGCAGACATTTCATGACCCAGCTAGGTAACATAATCAGTGGTGGAAGGGAATTGGGTTTGTGGAGAAGAGGAGGAAGAGGAGGAGGAGGAGGAGTGGCAGCCTTTGGTGCTCTCTCAGTTTGTCTGATTTCTCGCAGACATTTCATGACCCTACTAGGTAACATATCCATGCTAGGAGGGAGTAGGGTCTGCTCTCATTTTGTGCACAGGGCCATTCCCTAATATATAAAATGAGAGCAATTCTCAGACCTTTGCAGCACTGATGGCGTTATGGAGTTGCGTCATAAAATGTCAGCAAGAAAATAACAAAGCTCAGAGCGCCCGAGAGGCCCCGTTGGCCTTTTAATTCCATCTCTTCCTCTTTCTCTAAATGGCAGACAAGATTGCTAAACACCCTGTGAAAAGCATTGTGTTGTCTTGGGCCTCAATATTGTGTTGCTCATCGCAATTCCGTCCTCACTCAAGCCAATAATACAAGAAGCTGGGAATTCTTGCATTTTAAAGCTTTCAGGTCTGTGATTCTCACCTTTTGGCAACATGAAGAGATGTGGACTTCAAGTTCCCAGAATTTCCCAGCCAGCCATAATAGATGGGGATAAGCCACATTACAGACATTTCAAAAGGGACAAGAATGGGGTGAAATGCTCCCAGTTCGGACAGGATGGCCCGATCCGGTACCGATGGTGATGGGTGGTTCGGAGAACCGGTAGCAAAAATCCCTGCCCCCCCACTCCAATGCCCAGCTGAGCCACGCGATCATTAGAGGCTTTTTTTTATTATTTTTAAAAGCATTTTTTCTACAACCTCTTCGACTGAAAAAATGCTTTTAAAAGTTAAAAAAAAAAGCCTCTGATGATCGCGCAGCTTAGCTGGGATCCTCAGAAGCTTTTCAAAGCATTTTTTTTCTGCAACCTCTTGACCGAAGAGGTGGTAAAAAAAATGCCTTGAAAAGTCTCTGACGATCCCAGCTGAGTTGCCTGATCGGCAGAGGCTTTTCAAAGCATTAGAAAAAATGCTTTGAAAAGTTAAAAAAAAAAAAGTTGGCCACGCCCACCCAGTCAAATTACCCCCTCCCCACCAAGCCACGCCCACAGAACTGGTAGTAACAAATTTTACATTTCACCACTGGACAAGAATAAAGCTAAGAAGGACATTGAAAGATCAGAACAGCCCTCTCTAGCAGCGAGCCACCAGATAAGCAGGGATTAATACCAGACAAACAACCTAGGACCCTGATGGCAAACCTATGGCACACGTGCCGGAAGTGGCACGCAGGGCCATCTCTCTAGGCACGTGAGCCACTGCCTGTTGCTCTTCCGGGTTCCGGCGTGCCAGCCAGCTGCTCTTCACGCATGCGGGAGTGCCAGAAACTGGAAGAGCAGCTGCCCGGTGCACATACGTGTGCTGGGCAGAGGTGGGTTTTAGGAGGTTCTGACAGGTTCTAGAGAACCGGTAGCAGAAATTTTGAGCAGCTCAGAGAACAAGCAAATACCACCACTGGCTGGGTGGGGTAGGAATGGAGATTTTGCAGTATCCTTCCCCCAGGAGTGGGAAGGGAATGGGGATTTTGCAGTATCCTTCTCCTGCCATGCCCACCAAGCCACGCCCACAGAACCAGTAGTAAAAAAATGTGGATTTCACCACTGCCACAGTTCAACCCTAAGCTACCAATATCTGCTTTTATCGCCTCTCACAATATGCAACTACTTAATACCCAATTCCACACAATTCTGGATCAAACATAAACAGTTCCCATTATTCACAAGTTTCTAAGCTCTTCTTCTCCTTGAAGGAGAAAGAATCAAGGTCTCTGTTTGAAAACAAAGCACACTTCCATGGCACTCACCAGCTGAGTTGGACTTCAGATCCCATGCCTGTAGAAATTAGGGAATTGTAGTTTAACACAGCTGATGAAGGAAAGGATACCTTTTAGGGGCAATGTAATGTATATAGTTTTGGCGGAAAAGTTTGAATGTTAATTGCTCTCAGCTGATTGACTAACTGCCAGGACTGTAAGGTATATAAAGAGAGCTGATTCCCCATATCAGTTGCTGGATTCACACCATGAAGTAAAGAGCTGTTGTTACTCACGACCTGGCTTCTGCGTCCTCATTCACCCTACATAACATTGGCGATGAAGGTGGGATTTTGAGGCAAGGAGCTACAGAAAGAGCTGCGGCCACGAAGCAACAGAGAGAGCTGAAGTCTAGAATCCAGCCAGGCAGATGAGCAGAGGACCCAGAGAGACAAACACGATGTCTACTTACGTGCTGTCAATGCCTTTCGACCCTGCCAGAGAGAAATGGGGGTTCTACATAGCTCGATTCGAGTGCTTCCTGAAGGCCAGCGACCTACAGGGTCTCTCAGACAACCGAAAAAGACCCCTATTTCATTTAATGTTGCCCCCATCCAGCTAAAGCCCAGGAGGGTACCCTTCGCCCTAAAGCCAAAGATAGACATTGAGCTAGACGAGCTCATCAAACAAGGGGTGCTAGTTCCTGTCGACCACGCCAAATGGGAAACCCCAATTGTGACCCCAGTTAAGCCTGACGGATCTGTGCACATCTGCGCCGATTATAAATGCACGATTAATAAGGCTCGCCAACAGAGCGCTTATCCGGTACCTATCGTGCACCATTTGCTCCATTCCCTGGGCCCTGGCAAGACTTTCGCAAAACTCAATCTTGCGCAGGCGTACCAGCAGCTGCCGGTAGATGGCACTACCGCAGAAGCACAGACTATCGTAACGCATAGAGGTGCCTTCAAATGTACTAGGCTCCAATTCAGAGTCAGTATAGCTCCGGGGCTATTTCAGAGCACAATGGAGCGGCTGCTGCAGGGACTGCCAGGGGTAGTCCCCTATTTCGATGATGTCCTCATCACCGCAGCAGATGAGCAACAATTGGGAGACAGACTGAGGGAAGTGCTAACAAATTTCAGGAGCGCTGGCCTCAGAGCCAAACGCAACAAATGATCGCAGTCCCCTCTGTGGAATTCCTGGGGTACCGGGTAGACGGAACTGGCAATCACCCCACCGAAAGTAAAATCAGAGTGATTCGAGAGGCACCCACCCCCAAGAACAAGGCGGAACTACAGGCGTTTTTGGGCCTTCTAAATTTCTATGCCATTTTCCTGAGGGACAAGGGACAGTAGCGGAACCCCTGCACAGGCTGTTGGCAAAGAATATGCCATGGGTCTGGGGGGAAGCAGAGTCTGCTGCATTTGCCGCTGTAAAGAAACTTCTATCTGCAGAAAGTTTTCTTATACAATACAATGCCACGCTTCCCCTTGTATTAGTCTGCGATGCGTCCCCTTTTGGAGTAGGGGCCATCTTGAGCCACAGACTACCGAATGGACTAGAGGTGCCCATTGCTTACTATTCCCGCACCCTGTCCAGCGCTGAGCGGAACTACAGCCAGCTGGACAGAGAGGCCCTAGTAGCCATATTGGGGGTAAAAAAGTTCCACAAATACTTGTTTGGCTTGGACTTCGACCTTGTCACAGACCATTGGCCCCTTTTGGGCCTCCTGGCAGGGGACCAACCCACACCTGCTGCCTTGTCTCCCCGGATGACATGCTGGGCAATCTTCCTAGCGGCGTATTCATATCGCCTGGTACACCGACCAGGACTGAGTTTGGGGCATGCCAACACCCTCAGCCACTGCCCACTACTGGACATCATAGAAGACCTCACACCTGGAGTTCCAGTCTTACTCATTGACGCGTTAGACTCAGGGCCTCTTACTTCCGCGGAAGTGGCGAGAGCCTCTGCCAGAGACCACGTGTTAAAGACAGTCACAAGTTGGGTCACGAGGGGGTGGCTGGGAAAGACTGAAGGTGGGGAATTCAAAAGCTTTGTCAACAAACGCGACGAATTAGCCATGCAAGGGGGTTGCTTATTGTGGGGCGATCGGGTCGTTGTTCTCTTATGCCTAAGGGAAAAAGTTTTATGGTTGTTGCATGATGGGCACCCGGGGATTGTAAGGATGAAGGGGCTGGCCAGGAGTTATGTCTGGTGGCCACAAATGGACAACGACATCACTGAGTGGGTGGGGAAGTGTCAATCCTGCCAAGAGTCCAGGCCAGATCCCCCCACAGCACCAGTAAGAGAATGGGAACGTCCCCAAGGTCCCTGGTCAAGAATACATATAGATTTTGCTGGCCCCTTTCACAGCCAAACCTTCCTGGTCGTCGTTGACATCTATTCGAAATGGCTCGAGATCAGGCTAATGAAATCCACTACCACTGACGCAGTAATCAGGGTGGGCCTCAATTCACCACCACACAGTTCGAGGGGTACCTGGCAGAGCTAGGAATCAGGCACGCACTGTCTGCTCCTTTTCATCCGGCCAGTAACGGACTGGCTGAAAGGTTCATGAGAACGGCTAAGGAAGCACTCTCACGATTAGGCCCTGGGGACTGGCAAGCTAGAGTAGACAAGTTCCTGGCGGCCCAACATGCCACACCATGCACCGCCACCGGGCACAGCCTGGCCAAACTGCTAATTTTTTGGAAACTCAGATGCATACTAGACAGGTTACACCCTAACTATTCCCCCGACAGTTTGATAAACCAGTTTGCATATCTCTTATTCATTGCTCTCAGCAACGTTTCACTGTGCAATCCACTCTGCTGGTTGGTAACACAACAACAATATCCTTAACACCCTTGAAACTGTCGGGGGAATAGGGACAATTGCAGACACAACCGGCCCCAAGTCATACACGGTAGACATGGGAGATGGGAGAATATGGTGAAGGCACATAGATCAGCTACGAAAAAGGGTAGCCGCTGAACCAGAAATCATTCCTGACGATCCAGTCCCTAACTACCAACCACTTCCAACAGCTAGCTCAAGCCCGAGGCAAGCGGAGGACTTATCTGCAGACTTCGGTGTCCAGAGCCGCCAGCCCGAAGAATCAAGACCAACCGAAGAAGTCAATGCCCCCAGCGAAATCCAGGAGGTTCCATTGGCGGAGCGGGGAGAAACAAAAAGCTCCTCCGACCCGCTCAACGCCACGCCTCAGACTGAACTGCGCAGGTCAACTAGGGTCCGGATACGCCCTGGTCACCTGCGTGATTTCGTATGCAAATGTGTATCCCAAGTGCCTTCTGGGAAGGGAGGGGTGTAATGTATATAGTTTTGGCGGGAAAGTTTGAATGTTAATTGCTCTCAGCTGATTGACTAACTGCCAGGACTGTAAGGTATATAAAGAGAGCTGTTTCCCCGTATCAGTTGCTGGATTCACACCATGAAGTAAAGAGCTGTTGTTACTCATGACTTGGCTTCTGTGTCCTCATTCACCCTACATAACAAGCAATATAATAGCAGAATTGAAATATTCTTGTGTTTTCAAGAAATGATTGGACAATATGTGTCCGGAATGGAATAAGGACTACTGCCTTGGAGAGCGGGGTTGGACTAGATGACCTCTAAGGTCCCTTCCAGCCCTAGGGTTCTATGATTCCCAACCCTTATTTTCCTAAGCAGAGAAAGTCCTGGAAAAAAAAATGGGAGTGAAACATTTTGTCTGGATTTTTTTTTTTAGAAAGCGAGACCATCTGTGCTTCGGAGTGAATCTCAATGTTTTATTACCATTCTCCTGGCACATATATTTTTATAGCCTGTTGCTAGGAAGACAATTAATAAAAGTGTGTGTGAGAAATTATATATGCAAAGGCAGGAGAGCCATCAAGTTTTTGAAAGTCTGAGGCCTTACGGTCTGGAATCAAGCTGGTTGATATGCGCTGATCCAACGTGACAGAAATTAATTTAAAAATTAAAATTGCGTCCAATCTGTGCAGTCAATTTCCCCGTATCCTCTTGTGTGCTTTAGGATTGTGCAAATTGTAAATGTGCTTCCTGAAAGAAAGAAAGAAAAATCACAGCACAAAAAGACACTGGATAAAATAATGCAAGCACCTTCAGACTGTCCTTTTTCCACATCTGGGTGTCATTAATTCACAATATGTTTTGCAAATATATAAGAGAGGGAACGGCCAATAAATTGAACAAACTCAGAGCTGAAGCTAATTATGCAGATTTTCAAACCGGGTATTAAATTTTTAGGAATTCTAATAAATTATATTTAGGAAAATATATTAGAAGAAAGCTGTTCACTTTCACAAATCCCTGTAAGATTTTGGGACGTTATCCAAATATCAAAATTCAGAGGCTTGGCAACTGACTCATATTTATGACAGTTGCAGTGTCCTGGGATCATGTGATCTTCTTTTGCGACCTCCTGACAGGCAAAGTTGATGGGGAGGCCAGATTCACTTAACAACCGTGTGACTTAACAATGGCAATGTCAAGAAAGGTTGTAAAATGGAGTAAAACTCACTTGACAAATTCTCGCTTAGCCACAGAAACTCGATTGTGGTCATAACTCAAGGACTATCTGTATAATAAAAGAAGGCAAGGCAACATTAACAAGCTGGAATCTGTCCTGTCTCGACTGGAAATTAGTGTCATTCCTTCATGGATTCGTGGACTAAATTGAGACAAACCTTTCCAATTGGTTAAGGTTAATAAGATCCAGTCAAAGATACTGCTAATTAAGCAGTCAGCATTAAATGAGTGTTTTGCTTAATTAAAATTACCTTAGTTCCTTTCCTGCCAAACCGTCTGTCTGAGGGGTTCAGTTAACAGCCTGATCTATAAACCAATTTATTCAAATTAATTATTTGGGTTAATTCAGGGATCTCCAAACTTGGCAATGTTTAAGACTCATGGACTTCAATTCCCAGAATTCTCCAGCCAGGAGTTGGAGTCCACAAGTTTTAAAGTTGACCACTGGATCCCCACAATCAACATCAGCTGCTCCTGAGGGTTGGTAAGAGGGAGAAGCTGATAGCCAGGACAATTACAGATTACAGATTAACAGGAAGGGATCTTGTAGGTCATCTAGTCCAACCCCCCATCCAAGCAGGAAGCCTCCACCATTTCTGACAAATGGCAGTCCAATCTCATCTTGAAAGTCTCAAGTAATGAAGCTCCCACAACTTCCAAAGGCAAGAATTGGCTCTATATAAGTAGTCCTCGACTTATGATCGCAACTGAACCCAAAAATTTGGTTGTTAAGTGAGACATTTCTTAACTGAGTTTTGCCCCATTTTACAATCTTCCTAGCCACGGTTGTTAAATGAATCACTGCCGTCATTAGACATATGCAGGGGTGAAATCTAGCAGGTTCTGACAGGTTCTGGAGAACCGGTAGTGGAAATTTTGTGCAGTTCTGAGAACCGGCAAATACCATCTCTGGCTGGCCCCAGAGTGGGGTGGGAATGGGGATTTTGCAGTATCCTTCCCCTGGAGTGGGGTGGGAATGGGGATTTTGTAGTATCCTTCCCCTGCCAGGCCTGCCAAGCCACGCCCACCAAGCCACGCCCACAGAACTGGTAGTAAACAAATTTGGATTTCACCACTGGTCACTTGGTTGTTAAGTGAAACTACCTTCTCCATTGACTGCTTATCAGAAGGTCGCAAAAGGGGGATGACATGACCCTGGGGCACTGCAACCGTCATAAGTATGAGTCAGTTGGGCACAAGGCTGGATTTTGATCACCTGATCATAGGGATGCTGCAAAAGTCATAACTTTGAAAAACGGTCATATGTCACATTTTTCAGTGCTGTTGCAACTTTGAACGGTCACCAAACAAACCGTTGTAAGTCGAGGACTACCTGTTGCTTGATTTTACACACAGCGAGTCCTCAACTTGCGACCGCAAGCGGGAGCAGAATTTCTATTGCTAAGCACAACGGTTGTTAAAAGAATCAATTTTCCCCGATCGTTTTGGCCACGGTTGTTCAGCGAATTCCTCCAGTTGTTAAGTAAAATCTTGTGGATGTAAAGCGAATCCCCATTGTCTTGTCAGAAATCTGCTAGCAAGGGCATAATAAATGAGGACCACATGACCCCGGGGTGCAGGAAGCTTTGTAAATTGTGCCGAGCCTCTCTTGATTCTCAGAAATTTCATTTATGGCTGTTCCAGATCTATTTTATTGCTGGATGATGTTTAAAGAGGTTTTTCCACTTTATTATGGCAGGGACATCTGAGTGTTTAATGAAGCCCAACTTATTTGCTTAATATAATAGGTTGTTAAGTAAGCTCATCCTGTTTTTTAGAGTCATCAGATGTTTCATTTTTGCAACAGAAATCCAGTCTGCAAAGGCTGGGATGGACGCAATTAGCTTCACTTGATTGCTCTTTCTGCAAGGACCACAAAACACAGCTTTAAAACATTTGTTTAGTGACCATTCGAGGTTACAATGGAACTTTATTTTTAAAAGAAAAAAGAAAAGTTGCAGGTTATTCTCTTCCATTAGGTTGAGAAAAACCCCAGAGGTTATCTAGTCCAACCCCCTGCTATGATAGGCGTCGCGATTCGAGCATCTCAAAGAGGGATACGTCATGGCTGGACCAGCAAAAGGGAGGCCACAAGTTCTGTAAATCAGTGTTAACAGAAAATAATGCAATAAGGGCCTTGATACACCCTGTTATTAAGACCAGCTGCCTGCAATTACTGCTGGTTCGAATCTCTCCAAGGCTCAAGGTCGACTCAGCCTTCCATCCTTTCTAAGGTAGGTGAAATGAGGACCCAGTTTGTGGGGGCAATAAGCTGACTTTGTATAAAATATACAAAAGAATGAAGGCTATTGCTTAACGCACTGTAAGCCGCCCTGAGTCTCCGGAGAAGGGCAGCATAAGTCAAATAAAAAAAATAAATAACAGAGTTGGAAGGGACCTTGGAGGTCTTCTAGTCCAACCCCCTGCTCAGACATTTCAGACAAATGGCTGTCCAATCTCTTCTTAAAAACCTCCAGAGTTGGAAAATTCACAGCTTCTAGTGGCAAGCTGTTCCACTGGTTAATTGTTCTAACTTTCAGGAAATTTCTCCTTAGTTCTAGGTTGCTTTTCTCCTTGATTAGTTTCCATCCGTTGCTTCTTGTCCTGCCTTGAGGTGCTTTGGAGAATAGCTTGACTCCCTCTTCTTTGGGGCAGCCCCTGAGATATTGGAAGACTGCGATCATGTCTCCCCTAGTCCTTCTCTTCATCAGAGTAGGCATACCCAATTCCAGCAACTATTCTTTGTATATTTTATCCTCCAGTCCCCTCATCATCTTGGTTGCTCTTCTCTGCACTCTTTCTAAACTTTCAACATCCTTTCTGTGTTGTGGTGATCAAAACTGGATGCAATATTACTAAGGCATTATATCTTTTTTTTTATTGAAAAAGTTTTACAATTACATTTTCTCCCCAGTTTTCCCCCCCCCCCAACCCTCCCTAACCTCCCTAACCCCCCCTAGCCCCCCCTAGCCCACCCCTCCCCCCGGACTTCCACAAAATATAATCCAAATCAAAATCCCCTTTTTATAAAACTTGAACCCCTCCACCCCCTATATATTTTTCACATCTTCACAAAATTCGATTATTTTATCTCTAGCCAAGGCGTTATATCTTACCAAGGCATTATAAACTGGTATTAACGCTTCACGTGCCGGCTTTTTTGGCAGCTGCCACGCAACCTCAGCAATTTTAAGCCTTGTGGTCTTTCAACTCCCAGAATTCCCCAGCCAGCATTTGCCCAATGACTATTCAAAGTTACAACAGCCCTGAAAAGAGGGACGTATGACCATTTTTCACGCTTACAACTGTTGCAACATCCCCGGGGTCGTGTGATCAAAATTCAGACGCCAGGCAACTGACTCATATTTATGACGGACACAGTGTCCCGGAGTTACGTGATTCTCTTTTGCGACCTTCTGACAAGCAAAGTTAAAGGGGAAGCCAGATTCACTTAATATCCGTGTTACTTGTTTACAACTGTGGTGAGAAAGGTCATAAAAAGGGGCAAAACTCACTTTGAAAAACTCAATTTGGTCATAAGTTGAAGACTACCAGTCATATAAAGCTGAACTTCAGGATAGTGTAGAGCTGAATAAAAATTCTCTCGGTCCGCCTCTATATCAAATTGTTCGTTTCTAAGATAGTAATCACAAACTTTTCCATTTATTTTTCATTTTATTTATTTTTCTATTTCTACAAGAGCCAAATTGTTTAGTGGTGCAGGCATCAGGCTAGAAACAGGACATGGGGAGTTTTAATCCTTGTCTCAGGCATGAAAGCCAGCTGGGTGACTTTGGGCCAATCACCGGGAGACGGTGAGTTCTAGTCCTGCTTTAGACATGAAAGCCAGCTGGGTGACTTTGGGTCCTCTTTCTCAAACTTACCCACCTCTCACTGGGTCGTTGTTGGGGGGGAAATAGGAGAAGGGAGGAAGATTAGGTATGTTTGGTGCCTTGAGCTACTTATAAAATAATAAAGATGGAATAAGAAAGATATAATAACTAAAAATAAACAAGAAATAAATATTATTGGTACACTTTTAAGGGTTTAATCACAAGTCCATTCTGTTGGGGTTTTTTTTTTAGTAACTATAAACACATCCAATTTCATGGGATTTTCCTCTAAATGTGCACTTTTATCTATCATTTTCCAAGAAAAATCTATTTTGGCAGCAATGTTCCTTTTAGCTCTAAGGTATTTCCAGGGGGGGGAGAGAGAGAGCAGCTTCTAAACCTGAAAATTATATCATCAAAAGGAACAATTAATCAATCAGGCTGGAAAAATGCAGCTTGTCACTTTATTTGAAAAGGCAGAATGAATGAAAACTTCGTTTCCCCTTTCTCTCTAATAAAAAGGCTTTAAAAGCCTTTTTTAAGAAAGATTTTTCTAAATTAAGGAAATCCACCGTGTGTTGGCAGGTTAGGTCCAAGATGGCAAATCTTTTCTGGACCATTGAAATTCAAATTCTAGGTAGGCTGAGGATACACATTAAATGTGCATATTAAGAGATGAGAGAGGGGGGGAGGGAGCAGCGGTGGGTTTCACTACTGGTTTGTGCACGGCCTCCCACAATTTCCACTACCAGTTCGGGTGAACTAACAGATTAACAGATTGGAAGGGACCTTGCAGGTCATCTAGTCCAACCCCCTGCCCAAACAGGAAACCTTACGTCTGCCTCTACCTAGGATCGAACTCATAACCTCCTGATTATGAGGCAAGAGCTCCACTTCTAGGCCACCGCAACTCGTCCGAACTGGCTGAATACCACAGGTTTTCAGGGAGGGAAAGAGAAAGAGGGAGGGAGAAAGGAGGAAGAAAGAAGGAGGGAGGGATGGAGACAGACAGAGACAGAGAGCGACAGACAGACAGACAGATGATAATGAATGGATATATGTAAGAATGGATGGATGGATGGATAGTCAGAAACAGATAGATAATAAAAAGATAGATGATACACAGGGAGGGAGGGGGAGAGGGAGGGAGGAAAAGGCGAAGAGAGAAGCGGAAAGAGGAGAAGGGGAAGAAGAGAGGAGATAGAAAGGTTGGAGGGAGGGAGGAAAGAAGGAAGGAAGGAAGGAAGGAGAGGGTGAAGAGACAAAATGAAAGAAGGGTGAAGAAGAGTAGGAGATTGGAGGGAAAGAGGGATGGAGGAAGGAAGTAGGTAAATAAGTGAGGGAGGGAGGAGAGAGAGAAGGCAAAGAGACAGAAGAAGGAGAGGGAGGAGATGAGAAGGAGGGAGGGAAGGAGAAAGAAAGAAAGAAAGAAAGAAAGAAAGAAAGAAAGAAAGAAAGAAAGAAAGAAAGAAAGAAAGAAAGAAAGAAAGATTTATTTTGCAGATTCTATTCTGTAAACAGCCAGCTGCAAGTTTTCCACTCTCAGTACCGTAAGTTCTGCCTCTTTGTCAGAGTACTAAATAAAAGAGCTGTTAGAAAGAGAAACCCAACAAATAATTCCATTTCTGAAGTCCATCTTTCCATCTTCTCAATAAATCTTCCTTTATCAGTCTGAGAACCAGCCGGGAAGAGAGGAAAAAAAAACTGCAAAAATGCATCTCTTCCGTTAAGCTTTTAAGTGTTAATGATTTTAGAGTTTGATTTCAACTCTGGATTTTAAAGCTTTTGTTACGCTTTGCGCTCTGTAGTTTCGCACGGTTCGAAAAGGCCTGGAGGAATGGGATTAGCAGCAGGAAATAATTAATTTTTTTTTTTGTAAAACATCTGATGTTGTCAATGAGAGATTTTCACTGGCTTTGCTCCCATTTTGGGGTCTTCATCAGGAGGTGGGGGAATGTCAGGAAAATCAAGATGCTGGATTTTAATGGTGCCCCATAAAGGTAGTCCTTGACTTATGACTAGAATCAAGGCCAACATTTCCATCACTAACCAAGACAGCTTCAAGTGAGTTTTGCCTCATTTTATGACCTTTCTTGCCACAGTTGTTAAGTGAATCACTTCAGTTGTTGAGTGAGTCACATGGTCGTTAAGTGAATCTGACTTGCCCATTGACTTTGCTTGTCAAAAGGTAGCAAAAAGGGATCACATGAATCCCGTACACTGCGACCGTCATGAATGTGAATCAGCTACCAAGCGTCCAAATTTTGATCACATGCCAATGGAGATGCTGCATTGGGCTGTAAGCGTGAAAAACGTTCATAAACCACTTTTTTCAGTGCCGTCATAACTTCGAACGGTCACTAAATGAACTGTTGTAAGTCGAGGACTACCTATATATGTCCCTTCTCTTCTTTTCCTGAAGGACAATCTAATAATTCATTGGGCTTCACTCTTGCTGGAAATCTAACTGTGAATGAGAAAGTTCGGGGTGGCAGGTAGTCCTCGTTTAGCGACCGCTCAAAGTTACAACGGCGCTGAAAAAAGTGACTGGAGGCCGTCTTTTCACGCTCCCGCTGCAGCATCCCTCGTGGTCATGGGATCAAAATTTGGACCAGTCCTCACACTTACGACATCGTAGCATCCACATGAACATCTTTGGTGACCTCCCCAGCCAGCCCTCCAACAAGCAAAGTCGTTAGATAAATCCTGAATTCGCTTACCGACTGCACGTTTCGCTTTACGACCGTGTGATTCACTTCCCAACTGCAGTGACTCTCTTAATAACCGTGGGGGGGGGGGAAAGGGCCGTAAAATTGCTTAGCAACCGGAATTCTGGTCTCAAATCGTGGTCGTAAGTCGAAGACTAGCTGCGTGAACCTGAAAAAGGGGCAGCTTAAACGAATAACCAGGAAAGGAATGATTTGCTCTGTTTTTGCAAGCCCAGCTTATAAATGTAATTACTTGGGAGAAGCATGAATACCACTCATTTCATTTGTTAATTAACTGTGCCTCTTTTCCATATTCTGCTAGCAATTCTAATTGCGGCTGGAATTAAAAGAGAAGGGGCTAATATTATAGATTTCTTTGGGGCTTTTACTCTGTTCCACTTTGGTGCTTGATTAATTCAACGCTCATCGTAATGGAAAATTCCGCCTTCCACTCAAATAGAGATAGATAGCTTCGATTTCACCCCAGGGGTATTTGTTTCTTAGGCGTTTGATAATCCTTCTTCCAAATTCTTTCCGAATGCCATTATTCACAGTTCCAAATCAATAAGATTTGAACCTTGAACCTTCCTTTTTTTTTTTTAATTGTATAGCTTGGGGTTTTAAATTGGGAGGCCGATTAATTTAATTTATTTTTAGTTATCTTAACTTTTATATTGTATGTTATTTTAATTTTCGGCTGTTCACCGCCCTGAGTCCTTTCGGGGAGAAGGGCGGTATATAAATTCAATTAATAATAATAATAATAATAATAATAATAATAATAATAATAATAATAATAATAACCACCTCACTATCAAAATCCAGAACTATATATCTTCCTATAGAAGAGAATATTTGTAGCTCGGGATTGAACTGTGGGGTCCCTGGTGCTCTCTGAGCTTTTGGGGGGTTTCCTTGCAAACGTTTTGTGACCCAGATAGGGAACATCATCAGGGCTAGAAGAGAGGGGTGTGCACAGAGAGAAGGAGGAGAGGGAGGGGGAGGAGTGGGAGGAACAGGAGAAGCAGGAGGAGGACTTTGGGGGTCTTTGAAGCTCTCTAGGTTGGGGGGGGGTTTGCAGATGTTTCATGACCCAACTAGGGAATATCATCAGTGTTAGCAGGGAGGTGAGGTCATAGGGAGGAGGAGGAGGAGGAAGAGGAAGAGGAGGAGGAGGAGGAGGAGGAGGAGGAGGAGGAGGAGGAGGAGGAGGAGGAGGAGATTGTGGGGTTCTTGGTGTTCTCTGAGCTTGGCAGTTTTCTTGCAGACGTCCATTTCTTCATGGCCCATCTAGGTAACATCATCAGTGCTAGCTGATGTGGAGGTGTCAGGGAGGGGGAGGAGGACTGTGGGGTCCTCTCTCTGAGCTTGTTGGTTTTATTGCAAACATTTCATGACCCAACTAGGTAACATCATCACTGCTAGAAAGCAGTGGGGTTTGCAGAGAGGAGGAGGAGGAGGAGGAGGACCATGGGGTCCTCAGTGCTCTCTGAGCTTGTGATTTGTTTGCAGACGTTGCATTAACCATCTAGGTAACTTCATCAGCGCACCTGATTTTATAACCCCCTTTTTTTTGCCACGGATACTAAGTGAATATCTGCAGTTCTTAAACAAACCACTGTAGTTGTTAAGTGAATCCCATGAACGTGAATCCTTCCTTCCTCTTTTTCCTTCTTTCCTTCCTTCCTTCCTCTCCCTTTACTTTCTTCCTTCCTTCCCTCCCTCCCTCTTTCCTATCTTCTTTCCTTCCTTCCTTCTCTTTCTCTCTCCCTTCCTATCTTCCTTCCTTCCTTCCTCTCCCTTTACTTTCTTCCTTCCTTCCTCTCCCTCCCTCTTTCCTATCTTCTTTCCTTCCTTCCTTCCTTCTTTCCTTCCTTCCTTCCTCTCCCTTTACTTTCTTCCTTCCTCCCCTCCCTCCCTCTTTCCTATCTTCTTTCCTTCCTTCCTTCTCTTTCTCTCTCCCTTCCTTCCTTCCTTTCCTGATTTCCACCTGACTATCTCTTCGTTTCCAAAAGTCATTCCACTCTATCTGGTTTTGTTCCCACCTGAGGACAGATACCTGGATATTTTGACATATTAAACTCTTTCTCGTACTTCAAATTCAGGCAAAGCGGCTGCTGCAGAATATGAATCTAAATCAGCTTTTTCGCTATCTAAATTTGTCGTGGGAGAAGAAGGGAAAACGGATGATGAATATTCATGATGAATGTTCTATATGATGGGTATCCGTCAGGCTGGCCTCATATCCTCAGAACTTAATGCCAATATCAATTAGATTTGCATTCTGCAGGGACAGGTAATCCTTGAGTTAGGACCGCAATTGAGCCCAAAATTTCCATTGCTAAGCAAGACCTTTGTTCAGTGAGCTTTGCCCCGTTTTACGACCTTTCCTGCTACCGTTGTTCAGTGAATCCCTGCAGTTGTTAAGCTGGTAACACGGTTGTTAAGCGAATCAAATTGACTTTGCTCATCAGAAGGTCGCAAAAGGGGATCACGTGACACCCATCCATCCCACCGGACACTTGCAACCGTCATAAATGCGAGCCAGTTGCCAAGCTTGCAAATTTTGATCACGTGACCGGGGGGGGGGATGCTGTGACGGTCGTACAGGTGAAAAAAATGGCCATAAGTCACTTTTCTTCAGTGCCCTTGTGACATTGAATGGCCACTAAATGAACTGTTGTAAGTCGAGGACCACCTGTAATATTAAGTGACAAGGTGCTTCAAAGCTCTTCCCTCTAAAAAACACACACAACCCCCCCCCAGACTACATTACAAGAACAGAGAAAATAATCTCACTTCAAAACCCCCTTTTTTAAAGGCTGCATAACTTGAAAGAGATGAAAATTATATATGCATTGTCCATCCTGGGAACCAATTTAACAGCAGCGCCACTGAATCCGCTGCCTCCATTCCTGGGCCTTTGAGTCCTTCCTTTCGTTCCGTAAGCAGTCCTCAAGTTATGACGGTAATTGCTGATTTCATATTTTCGAAGTCTGGAAGGCTTTCCTGGTTAAGGCTTCATTTTCTGCTCAGCCTCTTTGCTTAATCGTAGCCCATGGACAACCGGAGTCCTTAAATGACCGTCACTCCGTTTGCAAGCAATTTTCATTCAGAAGGAAATATACGCCCGAAATCAAATCTAGGGAGTCAGCTCAGGAAACTGAGCTTCAAAAGTGAATGTGCCTTTGATTGATTGATTGATTGGTTGGTTGGTTGATTGATTGGCTACCTAGCCAGGGAAGGTTTCTAGGTTCAAAGTTCATCTTGCTATCATCCCAAACACAGTTTTGTGAATGTAGTTTGGGCTGAGATAGGAAGGTAGATATATTGATTGATGGATATTCCTTCCCTCCTCCTTCCTACCTTCGTTCCTTTCCTTCTCTTTCTCCTTCCTTCCTTCTTCTCATTCTTCCTTCCTCCCTCTCCCTCCCTCTCTCCCTCCTCATCCTTTCTTCCTTCTTCCTTCCTTCGTTCCCTCCCTCCCTTCTTTCCTTCTCTCTCTCTCCTTCCTTCCTTCTCTCTCTTTCCTTCCTTTCTCCTTCCTTCTCTCTCTCTGTTCCTTTCTTCTCTCCCTCCCTCCCTCCCTCCCTTCTCCTCATCCTTCCTTCCTTTCTTCTCTCTCCCTTTCCTTCTCTTTCTCCTTCCTTCCTCCTCAATGTTCCTCCCTCTCTCCCTCCCTCCCTCTTTCCCTCCTCCTCCTTCTTCCTTCATCCTTTCCTTCCTCCCTCCCTCCCTCTTTCCCTCCCTTTCTCTTTCCCTCCTCCTCCTTCTTCCTTCATCCCTTCCTTCACTCCTCCATCCCTTCTTTCCTTCCTTCTCTCCTTCCTTCCTTCTCTCTCTCCTTCCTTCCTTCATCCATTCCTTCACTCCTCCATCCCTTCTTTCCTTCCTTCTCTCCTTCTCTCCTTCCTTCCCTTCCTTCCCTTCTCTTTCTCCTTCCTTCCTCCTCAATCTTCCTCCCTCCCTCCCTCTCTCCCTCCCTCTCTCTTTCCCTCCTCATCCTTCTTCCTTCCCTCCATCCCTTCTTTCCTTCCTTCTCTCTCTCCTTCCTTCCTTCTCTCTCTCTCTCTCTTCCCTTCCTTCTCTCTTGCCTTCCTTCCTTCCTTCCCTCCCTCCCTCCCTAAAGCCATGGTTAGGTAACCTGTAATTGCAAGAAATTAATGGGGCCACCAGATCAGTGAATAAATTTAAGCCGTAGTATGTTCTGCACAAGTACACCTAATCGGATTGCATAATCGGGCCTGTCCATTGAATGTACACAGAAGACGATGATTGATCAAGGCTCAGAGCTTTGAATGCATTTACCAGTCAATTTGATAAATAAATAAAATTTCATAAAGTGGTTGGTGAGGCATTGGGCGTAACGGAGGCCCCTTTTATTGCTATGATTAATGCACAGCCTCATTGTATATTCCTTTCCCTGCAAAGGGAAAAAAAAATAAGGCAGCCTTAAAAATACGCACTTGGAGGACTGTGGCTGTTTCCAGTGTTCTCCAATACAGGCAGTCCTCCACTTACAACCATTCAGTTAGTGACGGTTCAAAGTTACAACTGCACTGAAAAAAAGGGACTTAGGACCGCTTTTCACACTTATGACCGTTGCAGCATCTCCATGGTCACAATTTGGAAGCTTGGACAGCTGGCTCATATTTATGACGGTTGCAGTGTCCTGGGGTTATGTCATCCCCTTTTTGCGACCTTCCGACATGCAGAGCCAATGAGGAAGCCAGATTCACTTAACAACCATGTGACTAACTAAACAACTGCAGGGATTTACTTAATGAGTGCTGCAGGAAAGGTCGTAAAATGGGGCGAAACTCACTTAACAAATGTCTCACTTTGCAACAGAATGTTTGGCCTCAGTTATGGTCGTAGGTTGAGGACTAGCTTACATTTGTGGTTTTCTGTGATAAAAAGAATACAGATAGTCCTCGACCCAAAATTTCCATTGCTCAGCAAGATGTTGTTAAGTGAGTTTCATCAGTGCTAGAAGGGAGCAGGGTTTGCTCTCCCTGTCTGTATAGCTGATGATGTTACCTCAATGGGTGATGAAATGTCTTCAAAAAACAACCAAGCTCAGAGAGCACCAAGGACCCCCACAGTCATCCTCTTCCTCCTCCCAGTAAACCCCACTCTTTTCTAGCCCTGATGATGTCACTTGGTTGGGTCATGAAATGTCTTCAAGAAAACAGCCAAGCTCAGAGAGCACCAAGGATTCCACTGTCCTATCCTCCTCCTCTTCCTCCTCTTCCTCCTCCTCCACCTCCTCCTCCTCCTCCTCAAATCCCACTCCCTCCTAGCACTGATGATGTTCCCTAGTTGGGTCATGAAAGGCCTGAAAGAAAACTACCAAGCTCAGAGAATATCAAGAACCTTCTTCTTCTTCTTCTTCTTCTTCTTCTTCTTCTTCTTCTTCTTCTTCTTCTTCTTCTTCTTCTTCTTCTTCTTCTTCTTCTTCTTCGTCTTCTTCTTCTTCTTCTTCTTCTTCTTCTTCTCCTTCTCCTTCTCCTTCTCCTTCTCCTTCTCCTCCTCCTCCTCCTCCTTCTCCTTCTCCTTCTTCTTCTTCTTCTAACAATAGGGGTTGGAAGAGACCTTGGATGTCTTCTTCTTCTTCTTCTTCTTCTTCTTCTTCTTCTTCTTCTTCTTCTTCTTCTTCTTCTTCTTCTTCTTCTTCTTCTTCTTTTTTCTTCCTCCCCTCCCCCTCCTCCTCCCCTCCTCCTCCTTCTCCTTCTTCCTTTTCTTCCTCCCCCCCTCCTCCTCCTCCTTCTTCCTTTTCCTCCTCCTCTTCCTCCTCCTCCTCCACCTCCTCCTCCCCACAAACCCCACTCCTTTCTAGCCCTGATGGTGTCACTTGGTTGGGTCATAAAACGTCTTCAAGAAAACAAACTGAGAGAGCACCAAGGATGCCACAATACTACTTCTCCTCCTCTCCCTCCTCTTCACAAACCCAACTCCCTTCTACCACTGATGATGTTCCCTAGCTGGGTCACGAAACATCTGCAAGGAAACCATGGAGGTCAGAGGAGCCCACAGTTCAACCCCGAGCTACAAATTTTCTCTTCTATCAAAAGCCTCTCTTCTTGTGATGGTAACATCCACCTTTCAAGATCCCCAGAAAGGAGGACCCATCATCTTCTGAATTCAGGGAGATCCAGGGCATCCCAACTCTGCAGTTAAACCACTCCTGAACAATCTCACAAGTCTGGTGTCCCATGAAACACCAAGATTTCTTCTTCTAATTAGAGCTGAGACCCTTCAGGGATGACGCATCTTCTTGAGAATTAAAGAAAATTCACAAACATGCATTTGACGGATGTTCAGGGCTCATTAAAAAACATTTGTCTTCTCCCTATAATGGGTTTATCTGTGAATCAACCTGTAATTCTTCCCACCAGGTACGTCAATACTGAAAAATAATGATGCATACAAAGTTTTAAGAATTGGATTCCAAGAGGAAAGGAGGAGGGGAGAAAGGGAATGGTTGGCCAAGCAGGAATACAACTCAAATTCAGATTAAAACTAGACCAACAATCAAGAAGAGCCGAGGTGGCGCAGTGGTTAGAGTGCAGTACTGCAGCTACTGACTGCTAGTTCAGCAGATCAGCGGATCAAATCTCACCGGCTCAAGGCTGACTCAGCCTTCCATTCTTCCGAGGTGGGTAAAATGAGGACCCAGATTGTTGGGGGGAAATATGCTATTTAGTATACTGTCTTTGTTGTAAAGCCGCCCAGAGTCCTCAGAGAGTGGGTGGCATAGAAATACGACTAATAAAATAAATAAAATAAATAAAAGAAGTGAACAACAGCCCAATTAAGGAACTGCCAGCTGAGATTAATAAACTAACAGTAGAAAAGAGCCTAATCAAGGAACCACCAAGAAAATTCCCACCAACATTAATAGGGCAAGTCACTGGTATATAAAATGAGAGCAAGCCCCACTCTCTCCTAGCACTGATGATGTTACCTATCTGGGTCATGAAACGTCTGCAAGAAAACAGCTAAGCTCAGAGAGCACCAAGGACCCCACAATCCTCCTCCTCTTCCTCCTCCCCCTCCTCCTCCTCCTCCTCCTCCTCCTCCTCCTCCTTCTCCTTCCAAATTGGCCCAAATACGGCCTGAAAAACAGCCCCAAAAGTTGCAAAAAAATAGGCTGTTTTTCGGGCAGTTTTCAGGCAGTTTTTCCAGCTAAAATGACTCCAAAAATGGCCTGAAAATGGCCCGAAAAGCCCCTGAAAAAAAAGAGGCCATTATCTGTGTCCTCAGCGTCACCTGAGTGGTGGAAATGGGTATGGACCCTTCCTGGCTGCAGAAACTTTTCGTGCCCCGTGTCCCTTCACTGTTGAAGACAGGCGCAGGCTGATGGGGATAAGTCTGTGTTGCCTGCATCTCAAATTGAAGCACAGACGATTCTTGTAGTCTGAAATTTCTCTGGAAATCCATTCATACTCCCGCACCATTCGAAGGGTGTTTATCAGCGGTGGGATTCCAATATTCTTACCACCGGTTTTCTGCGTGTGCATGGTCACTTCGCGCAGGCGCCTTCCGTGTTTGCGCTTAGCTCGCTCGCATGCCTTCCATGCATGCACTGCAGAGGTGGGGTTTCAACAGGTTCTGACCAGTTCTGGCGAACTGGTAGCGGAAATTTTGAGTACTTCGGAGAACCGGTAGTAAAAATTCCGACTGGCCCCGCCCCAATCTATTCTCTGCCTCCCGAGTCCCAGCTAATTGGGAGGAAATGGAGATTTTGCAATATCCTTCCCCTGTCATGCCCATCAAGCCACTCCCACCAAGCCATGCCATGCCCACCAAGCCACGCCCACAGAACTGGTAGTAAAAAAATTTGAAATCCACCACTGGTGCACTTGGCCTTGAAAACATGCCTAAATTTGTCTGGGCAGGAGACAGAGATCCTCCCCAAGGCCCCTCATTTGCGGGGTGCCGCAGGGGTCGGTTCTCTCCCCCCTGCTCTTTAACATCTATATGAAGCCGCTGGGTGAGATTATTCGTAGTTTTGGGGTGAGGTATCAGCAATATGCTGATGATACCCAGCTTTACATCTCCACCCCGGATCAACCCATGGATGTCCTTTCCGTGATGTCCCAGTGCCTGGAGGCGGTATGGATCTGGATGGGTAGAAACAGGCTCAGACTCAACCCCTCCAAGACGGAGTGGCTGTGGATGCCAGCATCCCCTGGTCTAGCAGCCCCATCACTTTCGATGGGAGGGGAGCTGCTTACTCCCTCTGAAAGGGTTTGCAATCTTGGCATCCTCCTGGATCCACGGCTGTCCTTAGTTGACCACCTGACAGTCGTGACCAGGGGGGCTTTTGCACAGGTCCGCCTGGTGCGCCAGTTGCGCCCTTTCCTAGACAGGGATGCCCTCCGTACAGTCACCCATGCTCTCGTCATCTCTCGCCTGGATTACTGCAATGCCCTCTACATGGGGCTGCCCTTGGGGTGCACCCGGAGGCTCCAGCTGGTCCAGAATGCGGCCGCGCAGGTTGTTATGGGAGCTTCCCGTTACTCCCATGTGACACCTCTCCTGCGCGAGCTGCACTGGCTGCCATTGGGCCTCCGGATCCACTTCAAGGTGCTGGTACTCACCTATAAAGCCCTTCATAGCATGGGCCTGGGGTACTTACAGGAGCACCTGCTACCGGCCTCTCACTGACCAGTGCGTTCACATAGGGCTGCCCTTCTCGGGGAGCCGTCGGCCAGGCAATGTCGGCTGATGGCACCCAGGATGAGGGCATTCTCTGTGGGCACGCCGACCCCCTGGAATGGTTTACCTACCGGGCTCTGCACGGCCCCCGATCTCCGCTCCTTCCGTAGGGACCTGAAGACGTGGCTCTTTAAACAAATCACCTGATCTGCCGGGAGTTTTTTAGTTTTTCTAAGGGTTTTAATTGGAGTATTTTAATTAACTAAAATTAATTTACTATTTTATTGTGCGATGCTTTTTATTTTTGTGAGCCGCCCCCAGTCCTTCGAGAGAAGGGCGGCATATAAATTTGATTAAATAAATAAATAAATAAATAAATAAATAAATAAATAAATAAATAAATAAGACTGCATAGAGCCGGGGCAGGTGGACAGGCCCACTTGCAATTTCTACTACTGGTTCTCCTGAACTTGTACGAACCGGCTGAAGGCCACCTCTGGTGCTCATCCCATAGCTAAACGTCCATAGAGAACCATGACTGGATGACTGACAATTTCTATGGACTATGTGAACGTGGCATTTTTTTTTACAACGGCAGATGTCCAACCCTCTTCACACACCCCACCTCCCCCCCCCAAAATGAAGGACGAATGAAATTAACCTGCAATTCACACAATGGGATGAAACTGAAGGAAATTACACCATTTCAGGCAGCATTCTAAGCAAATGAAGAAGAAGAGGCATTCGCGAATGACTGATACCAAGTTGGCAGAGATCCTAGTTAGATCTCTGCAAATAGGATAGGGTTGGCTCAAATCTTCCCAACTGAGCTGATCTCATGCGTCGGTATCCTATTTTAGCTGCTTTTTCTACCTGGTTTCCTTCGAGACCAGTTATCTCCTCCCAACAGGCAAGGCCTTGTTTGCTAAAGCGATAGCAAATAAAATTGCCTTCAGTTTCTCATCTCGTTTGGGGGGAGGGGTCCCTCCCCCTCCCCCTCCCAGCTGAGATAGAAGCAGTCGAAGTGAAAAGGGTAATTGGCAAGTGATTTGTCCCTAAAGGAAACATTAATTGCAGAGATTACGGGCAGTTTGCAGTGATCTGACCCACAAAACGCCCTTGCATTCCCATGTTCGGTGTTCGTTTGTTAGATATTTATCAAGCCTTTTAACACATTTAGAGGTAATTCAAAAGGGATTGTGGCAGTGGTGGGTTTCACATTTTTTTACTACCGGTTCTGTGGGTGTGGCTTGATGGGCGTGGCTTGGTGGGCATGGCAGGGGAAGATTACTGCAAAATCCCCATTCCCACCCCACTCCAGGAAAAGATAACTGCAAAATCCCCATTTCCTCCTGATCAGCTCAAACTCAGGAGGCAGAGAATAGATGGGGGCGGGGCCTGTCAGAATTTTTACTATTGGTTCTCCGAACCACTCAAAATTTCCGCTAACGGTTCTCCAGAACCCGTCAGAACCTGCTGAAACCACACCTCTGGGTTGCGGGAAGAAATATCCATCTGGTTCAGTTCCAAGCCGGGAGGAAGACACTGGAAACATGGAGGTTGATTGGAAAGATGGTTTAATGATGACGAAGAACCACATGGGTTTGTAGTTCGGGTGCAGCTGACAAAATGGAATTGAGAGGGGGGTGTTATACCTTCTTTTGGGCTTTGCACTTGAGCTTCCTGTTCCTGTGCAATAACATGTATTCTATTGGCTGTTGTCGGATTCCTATGGGGTCATGTAGGGGTCATAGCTGGCTCTATAGGCAAAAGAGGAAATGCAAATCCTAGGTGTTTGTCTGAGCTAATCTGGTTTACCTCTGGTTTATTGTTTTTCTGAGTTTCTGTCTTGTCTTCTGTCTTCCCAGTCTTTCTGAATGGATTACCAAATCTGCATTTCTAAAAGCTGGCCTCCTTAAATTTCTCCTTGAGACAGGGAAACTGGAGATGGTTTCTGAAGAGGCTAGCCCAATCTTTCTTAATGGGCACAAGATATTTGCTGGGGGCTATTAAAGAAAGACTGAGTCTGCTTTCTGTCTTTAAAAAAACCCACCATGTTTCTCCATTTCTCATCTAGGGAACTATAATATTCTGCCTTTTTTTTAATATTCCCCAAAATATTTCATTTTTCAGAGGGGTGGGTGCTAACTTTCTCCAGGGTGAACATGCATAATAGTCCTTCCTCCTCCTGTTTTCCCTACAACAACAATCCTGTGAGGTGGGTTGGGCTGAGAGAGAGAGAACAAAATCCTCCAGCCGGTTTTTATGCCTAAGCGGAACTAGAACTCACAGTCACCTGGCGATGACTGTCAGGTGACAAAATTACCCAGCTGGCTTTTGAGCTTAAGGCAGGACTAGAACTCACTGTCTCCTGGGGATTGGTCCACCTGGCTTTCATGCCTAAAGCAAAACTATCAATAAGAATAAAGGAGCATAGTTATAAAGTTATCTGGAAATGGTATCTGTTCCCAATAAGATTATATAAAATGAATAAAAGTGCTAGCAAGTTATGTTGGAGATGTAAAGTGGAGAATGGGACATACGAACACATGTGGTATGGATGTCGTAAAGTGAAGAACTTTTGGTTACGAATAGAAGAAGAATCTAGTAAAATAATTAAAAAGAAGGTAAAGTTGGGAGTAGATACCATCCTCATATTAAAGTTGAATGACAAGGTGTTAACAATTGATGAAAGAGAGCTTGTAAGGATAAAGCAAAACTAGAACTCACTGAATTGTCATAAGTATAAAAGAACAATCATTGGCATTTCAGTGCCATTGTAACTTTGAACAGTCACTAAACTAAAAAAAGAGCCTTGGTAGTACAGTGGTTTAAGGCATCCTGTTATTAAGCTGGTTATTAAGACCAGCTGCCTGCAATTACTGCAGGTTCGAATCTCGCCAAGGCTCAAGGTTGACTCAGCCTTCCATCCTTTCTAAGGTGGGTAAATTGAGGACCCAGTTTGTGGGGGCAATAAGCTGACTTTGTATAAAATATACAAAAGGATGAAGGCTATTGCTTAACACACTGTAAGCCGCCCTGAGTCTCCGGAGAAGGGCGGCATATAAATCAAATTTAAAAAACAAACAAACAAACAAACAAAACAAATGGTCGTAAGTATAGGACTACCCATACTTGTCTTATTGTGGCTAATCTGATTGCCTGCTATATATTCTTCTACATCTTTCCTTGCTTCAAAGGTGTACACCAGCGCACACAAACACACACAGACAAAGGTAGACACTTCTACCCACAACAGCTGGGGGAGAAAACTGAGCTTTCCTGGAGGGTTTTTCTATAATTTGGATCCCGTTTCCAAGGTAGCACTTAAAGGTTTTTTTCGGTGGCTAAATGCTATTGTGGGAAAATTCACTTCTTGCTGTTCTCTTTTCTTTTTAGGTTCAGCAGCATTGATGAGAGTCAAGGAATGCATTAAAGGCGGTTTCCTCGCAAACAATGATTGTCAATTCAACCCGTGGAACTGAAAGATTGTATGTAGAAGATAAAGCACATTTTGTATTTTAGCATGGACACCTGCAGAGAATAGAACAGAGTTTCTCACCCAGAGTTCTCCCAGCCAATAAGCTTTAAGAGATGTGGACTTCAATTCCCAGAATTCCCCAGCCAGCATCCTTTAAGATAGGTGGACTTCAACTCCCAGAATCCCTCAGCCAGCATGCTTGAAAAGGGGTGGACTTCCATTCCCAGAATCCCCCAGCCAATAAGTTGTAAGAGATGTGGACTTCAACTCCCAGAATCCCTTAATCAGCATGCTTTAAGAGGGGTGGACTTCAATTTCCAGAATTCCCCAGCCAGCAATGCTTTAAGATAGGTGAACTTCAACTCCCAGAATCCCTCAGCCAGCATGCTTGAAAAGGGGTGGACTTCCATTCCCAGAATCCCCCAGCCAATAAGTTTTAAGAGATGTGGACTTCAACTCCCAGAATCCCTTAACCAGCATGCTTTAAGAGGGGTGGACTTTAATTCCCAAAATTCCCCAGCCAGTAAGCTTTAAGAGGGGTGGGCTTCCATTCCCAGAATCCCTCAGCCAATAAGTTTTAAGCGATGTGGACTTCAACTCCCAGAATCCCCTAACCAGCATGCTTTAAGGGGGGTGGACTTCCACTCCCAATATTGAATACCTATAAATTAAATAAATATAATGAAATAGAGGGTTCTGCAATTTCCAGGATATCAACTTCTCGTTCCTTTAATCACATGACCACAGGGATGTTGCAACAGTCGTACGTGCGAACAAATGGCCACAAGTCACTTTTTTTTCAGTGAGGTTGTAACTTCAAACAGCTACTAAATGTACTGTTGTAAGATTGTCTGTACATTGGGTGAACCATTAATGTTTTGTGCTTGGTGTTTGCTCAGCTCCTTGCGTGAAACCCACCGAGAAAGAAACAGAAAGGGGCTGCGAGAACTCAACCACAGTTTGTTACCCCTCAGACAATGTTCTGTCCCCGTCTCACACACGCACACAAACAGACAGCCGGGGGTTAAATAAACTGGCAGACAACAAATTCTTTCAATAAGAGGATTGGCAGCAACCCAGTAGCTGCTTGCCAAGAACTTTACTCATAAACAAGATACACACAGTTCAAGAATTGTCAGGTCCAGTCCGTAATTAAATCCAAGGCAGATAATGTTGTTTCCAAAGATGCAATGTGACTCGATAGTAGTTTTGTCCGTCATAGAGTCTGAATGGCCACCTCACCCCCCTTTATACCCTGTGGGGTGTGGTCCAGTGACTCAGCTTAATCTCTGGCACGCCTCTTCTTCTGTTGCGTGTGCTTATCTCTGCGACGCTGCCGAGGATCCAGCCAAGACTCATCTCCCTCATTACTATCCACTTGTTGCTGCGTGGACATGCTTGGCCCCGGGCCTATCTCTAGCCCTTCGGCGGACACCAAAGGCATTGCCAGAGAGGAGGGTCCTGGAGAGGGAGGCCTTGCCAACTCCTCTCCTTCACTCTCGGAGTCCTCTCCTGCCGATGACACAGGCTCAGGTAACGGAGCCACAACAGACAATGAGTAACCCGACTCGTTAAAAATTACACCATGACAGCAAACTACACAATCGCTCGGGGAAATGTTGTGAACGGTGGGCCTTAAAGGCTGACACAAAACGACAAAATGACGCTCGCAGGAATCAACTATCCAAATAGTTGGGGGAAACATATTTTGTTATTCAGGCCCAGCTAAAATGTTTTTAAACAAACTTTCTCACTGCCATTTATGCAGGTGGTTCTCGACTTACAACCATTTAGTCACTTTTCAAAGTTATGACGGCCCTGAAAAAAGTGACCCAGGAGCATTTTTCCTACTTATGACCGTCGCATCATCCTCCAGATCACGTGATCAGAATTCGGCCCCTTGGCAACCAGGGTATACAGGTAGATCTTGACTCACAACAATTCATTTAGTGACCGTTTGAAGTTACAACAGAACTGAAACAGTTACTTATGGCCATTTTTCCGCACTTACGAACAATGCAGCATCCCCAAAATCACATAATCAAAATTCATTTGCTTGGCAACTGGCATGTACTTATGACAGTTGCTAAGTCCCAGGGTCATGTGATCCCCTTTTGCGACCTTCTGATAAGCAAAGTCAATGGGAAAGCTAGATTCACTTAACAACTGTGGCAAGAGAGGTGGCAAACTGGAGCAAAACTCAGTTAACCACTGTCTCGCTTAGCAATGGAAATTTTGGGCTCAGTTGTGGTCGTCAATCCTCAATCGAGGACTATCTGTCCTTCAATCTGAGAAGAAAATTATAGAAGGACTGAAAGTGCCCATCCAAGAAGGATTTATTTCAGAAACCTCGTTTTTCCTTTTCCATAAAAAAATTGATATTTTATTATGCCAACAGTCCAATTAAGGAACCAATTGTGAGAAACATTCACGTACTGTATTTCTCATGTACAATCTTGTTAGATTCATAAACATCCTCATTATCTATGCGAGTCGAATTGGAAACCTTCATTAACATCTGCAATAAAATAATTGAACAGGTTTTTTTTTTACTTTTTTATTACATTATACTAGGTTGCTCTTATGAATTGGCCTTTTTTTTTTTTTTTTTTTTGGCAAATCCTCTCTTATTATTCTGGGGAATGAAATATATATGTATATATGAGTCATCTCACATTGAGTTTGGAATAAATTACTTTTATGTTCAGAAGTAGTAGCAAACTACGCATTGATTGCTAATCTTTGGGTCCCACAAGAGATCCACGTGAATATCAAAGACATTAATCTAGGAATATATTTGTAAAATCAAAATTAACACTCAGAAATCTAGAAGAGGGGGAACGCAGTCCTTGGCTAAACTTTTCGTACTGGAAGTGCCTTCATATCACTTGGATTAGTCTAAACCAGTGTTTTCCAATTTAGCATACTGGCTAGGGAATTCTGGGAGTTGAAGTCCACACGTCTTAAAATAACTGGCTAGAGGATGCTGGGAGTTGAAGTCCTTACTGTATACTGGCTAGGGAATTCTGGGAACTGAAGTCCACGCTTCTTAAAATAACTGGCTAGAGGATGCTGGGAGTTGAAGTCCTTACAGTATACTGACTAGGGAATTATGGGAGTTGAAGTCCACACGTCTTAAAATAACTGGCTAGAGGATGCTGGGAATTGAAGTCCTTATAGTATACTGGCTAGGGAATTCTGGAAATTGAAGTCCACACATCTTAAGGTCGAAAAAGATGTGGTTCATTCAGATTAAGAAGTGCCAATTAGATTTTATCCGAAGAAAATCCCTCAAATTCCCAGAAATCTCCTGAGAAGTATTGGTAATCAAATAATACACACACAAAAAATAGATCTTTTTGCTATGTGCTTTATTATCCTAAATCCATAAGATTTGGCAGCATAATCTCTGCATGGAATAAAAGAAGACACTGGGACTTTCAAATAGACAGTTTTTATGGTCATATTAGCAGGTTTTTAATAGAAATACAGGTAATCCTCAATTTACAATCACAACTGAGCCCAAAATTTATGCTGTTAAGAAATTTGTTAAATGGGTGTTGCCCCATTTTATGACCTTTCTTGCCAGTTGTTAAGTGAATCACTGCAGCTGTTAAATTAGTCACACGGTTGTCAAGCAGGAAACTATATGATTTCAGGCAAATGATTGTCCAATCTTTTTTTTAAAAACCTCCGGTGTTGGAGGACTCACAACTGTTTACTTCTTTAATCAAAGCAATCATTTTAGCCATCTCTTTTGTAGCCATACATCCAGGGGTGAAATGCTCCCAGTTCGGACCGGATCGCCCGATCCGGTAGCGATGGCGGTGGGTGGTTCGGAGAACCGGTAGCAAAAATCCCTGCGCCCCCCCCTCCATGCCCAGCTGAGCCACGCGATCATCAGAGGCTGTTTACTTTTAAAAGCATTTTTTCTACAACCTCTTCAGCCAAAAAAATGCTTTTAAAAGTTAAAAAAAAAAGCCTCTGATGATCGCGCGGCTCAGCTGGGATCGACAGAGGCTTTTAAAAGTATTTTTTCTACGACCTCTTCAGCCAAAGAGTTTGTAGAAAAAAAAATGCCTTTAAAAGCCTCTGGCGATCCCAGCTGAGTTGCCTGGTCGTCAGAGGCTTCTAAAAGCATTTTTTTCTGCTTTTTTTACTTTTAAAAGTAAAAAAAAAAAAAAAAAAAAGTTGGCCAAGCCCACCCAGTCACATTACTCCACCACTACCAAGCCACGTCCACAGAACCGGTAGTAACAAATTTTACATTTCACCCCTGCATATATCCATGGTAGGAATCAAAAATAAATGAGTGACAAAATTGTCAGTTTTCTCTGATTAACATGGGAATCGAAGCTGGAAAGATGGTTTAGTTTGTTGACTTCCTTCTGGGGTGTATGGAACAGTTTCGTTAGCTAGTTAAAGTTCTCTAAAACAGACCATGTTTAATACATTCTCCATTCTCTGGAGACTCTGCCAGCAGGTTTCCCATTTATTAAAATCCCTGGCAGAAGACAATTAACAACAAATAAAAATATTGCACAAATAAGCCCTGTTTCGTTGGCTTGACTCACAAAATGGCACCAATTAGAGGCAGAGAGTCACATTAATCCCTCATAAAAAAGATTTTCATTACAGATGAAAATTTATACAGGTAGCTCTCGACTTACAACAGTGTCATTTAGTGTCTGTTTAAAGTTACAGCGGCACTGAAAAAATGACTTACAACTGTTTTTCACGACTGTTGTAGCATCCCATGGTCACATGATAAAAATTCAGACACCTGGCAACTGACTCGTATTTATGACCGTTGCAGTGTCCTGGGCAGGGGTGAAATATACTTACCTTCCCTACCGGTTCAGAAGTGTAGGCCATTGTCAGGTCCGATTTTTGACCCTCTGCACATGCACAGAAGGCTTTGCGCATACACAGAGGGTTAAAAACCAGGAAGTAACAATGTCTGAATGGGTGGGCGGAGCCTCGCAATGCCGCAGCTACCAGTTCGCCGAACCACGCGCCACCGGCACTACCAGTTCGTGTGAGCCAGAGAGAACCGGTAGGATTTCACCACTGGTTCTGGGGACACATGATCCACTTTTGCGACTTTTTAACAGGCAAGGTTAATGATTCACGTAACAACTCTGTGACTAACTGAAAAATTGCAGTGATTCCCTTAACATCTGTTGCAAGAAAGGTCGTAAAATGGAGCAAAGCTCATTTAACAAATGTCTCGCTTAGCAACAGTGATTTTGGGCTCAGTTGTGGTCATAAGTCGAGGACCACCTGTAATGGAGAAATCTCTGCCATCCCGGCTGTGACAAATCAGGCAAAAGAAAAAAGAGAAAAAATTCATATTTACGACTTAGATATATGTTTGCAATCTTCCTGTTAAGATTTCAGGTTTTATATATTCTATGTTTTGTATTTTACCCCTGAGTTCCCTTTCACTGAAATACGATGCGAATGGGCTGTACGATAAATAAAATAAAGACATTTCATTATGAAACTCGGTTATATAAGATTTCTAAACCACCGAGGAATTTGGATTCTCTTTTCTTCTTTTCAGAAAACCACCGTATTGTTTCATGGAAGAGTGCTACCGTGTCTCCCTTAGTCCTTCTTTTCATCAAACTAGACATACCCAGTTCCTGCAACCGTTCTTCTTGAGCCTCCGGTCCCCTAATCCTCTTGGTTGCTCTTCTCTGCACCCTTTCTAGAGTCTCAACATCTTTTTCACATTGTGGTGACCAAAACTGGATGCCGTATTCCAAGTGTGGCCTTCCCAAGGCCTTATAAAGTGGTATTAACACTTCACGTGATCTTGATGCTGTGCCTCTGTTTCTGCAGCCCAGAACTGGGTTGACTTTTTTGGTAGCAGCAGCACGATTGAACCCAAAATTTGGACCACAATTGAGTCAAAATTTCCATTGCTAAATGAGACAATTGTTGAAGTGAGCTTTGCCCCATATTAACACCTTTCTGGTCACAGTTGTTAAGCGAATCGCTGCAATTGTTAAATTAGTCACACGATTTTTTAAGTGAATCGGGCTTCCTCATTGACTTTGCTTGTCAGAAGATCGCAAAAGGGGATCACATAACTCTATAATATTCTTCATTCCATTATTCTATTCTATTCTATTCTATTCTATTCTATTCTATTCTATTCTATTCTTCATTCCGTTATTCTATTCTATTCTATTCTATTCTATTCTATTCTATTCTATTCTATTCTATAATATTCTTCATTCCGTTATTCTATTCTATTCTATTCTATTCTATTCTATTCTATTCTATTCTATTCTATTCTATTCTATAATATTCTTCATTCCGTTATTCTATTCTATTCTATTCTATTCTATTCTATTCTATTCTATTCTATTCTATTCTATTCTTCATTCCGTTATTCTATTCTATTCTATTCTATTCTATTCTATTCTATTCTATTCTATTCTATTCTATAATATTCTTCATTCCGTTATTCTATTCTATTCTATTCTATTCTATTCTATTCTATTCTATTCTATTCTATTCTATAATATTCTTCATTCCGTTATTCTATTCTATTCTATTCTATTCTATTCTATTCTATAATATTCTTCATTCCGTTATTCTATTCTATTCTATTCTATTCTATTCTATTCTATTCTATTCTATTCTATAATATTCTTCATTCCGTTATTCTATTCTATTCTATTCTATTCTATTCTATAATATTCTTCATTCCGTTATTCTATTCTATTCTATTCTATTCTATTCTATTCTATTCTATTCTATAATATTCTTCATTCCATTATTCTATTCTATTCTATTCTATTCTATTCTATTCTATTCTATTCTATTCTATTCTATTCTATTCTATAATATTCTATAATATTCTTCATTCCGTTATTCTATTCTATTCTATTCTATTCTATTCTATTCTATTCTATTCTATTCTATTCTATTCTATTCTATTCTATTCTTCATTCCGTTATTCTATTCTATTCTATTCTATTCTATTCTATTCTATTCTATTCTATAATATTCTTCATTCCGTTATTCTATTCTATTCTATTCTATTCTATTCTATTCTATTCTATAATATTCTTCATTCCGTTATTCTATTCTATTCTATTCTATTCTATTCTATTCTATTCTATTCTATTCTATTCTATTCTATTCTATTCTATTCTATTCTATTCTTCATTCCGTTATTCTATTCTATTCTATTCTATTCTATTCTATTCTATTCTATTCTTCATTCCGTTATTCTATTCTATTCTATTCTATTCTATTCTGTTCTGTTCTGTTCTGTTCTGTTCTGTTCTATTCTATTCTATTCTATTCTATTCTATTCTATTCTATTCTTCATTCCGTTATTCTATTCTATTCTGGGGCAATGCAACGGTCGTAAATATGAGTCATTTGCCAAGTGTCTGAATTTTGATCTCATGACCATGGGGATGCTGCAACGGTCATAAGTGTGAAAAACGATCATAACTCATTTTTTTCAGTGCTGTTCTAACTTCACTCATTAAATGAATGGTCACAAGGCAAGGACTACCTGTTTCTGGGCTTTAAGCAGCTCACCAAAATGTGTTTTTCAGAAACATGATACTACCAAACGGGCTCAGAGAATATCAATTTGGAAAACAGATTTTTTTTCCCCCTCCCCGAACAATTTTGCTGACTCCGTGCTTTTCGCAAAAACCCATTTTGCAAGTTTCTTATATTGAGTCAGTTATTTTCTCAGCTTATTATGGAAAGAACAATTTCGTTCCGAAGCACACGCTTTGATAGATTTTTGCAAAGATACAAAATTCGATTTGCTAGGCTGAGAGACTGAAGCCCAATAACTGCACTTAATATCATAACTCATGTCTAAGACACTGAGGGGAATATTATTCTTCATTTTGAAAGAACCCCAGCGATGCCTGGGAAGGAGCTGGGGTGGCCATCTCCAGCCAGACACAAAAACAACTTTGTTCATCTCCTATAAAAGAGACTGTTCGTAGCCCAGATTTGAACAGTGGGCTCCTTGGCGCTCTTTTAGCTTGGTGATTTTGAGCTTCCAGACATTTCCTGGCCTTACTAGGCAACATCATCAGTGCTAAAGAGAGTGGGGTTTGTGAAGAAGGGGGGAGGAGGAGGAGGAGGAGGAGGAAGGAAGGAAGGAAGGAAGGAAGGAAGGAAGGAAGGAAGGAAGGAAGGAAGGAAGGAAGGAAGGAAGGAAAGGATGTGGGGTCTTTGGTACTCTCTGAGTTTGGTGGCTTTTCTTGCAGATGTTTCATGACCCAACTAGAGAACATCATCAGTGTGGAAGGGAGTGGGGTTAGAGGAGAGGAGGAGGAGGAGGAGGAGGAGGAGGAGGAGGAGGAGGAGGAGGAGGACGACGACAACTGTGGAGTTCTCTGAGCTTGTGGTCTTCTTGCAGATGTTTCATGACCCAACTAGAGAACATCATCAGTGTGGAAGGGAGTGGGGTTTGCGAGGAGGAGGAGGAGGAGGAGGAGGAGGAGGAAGAGGAGGAGGAGGAGGAGGAGGAGGAGGAGGAAGAGGAGGACAACTGTGGAGTTCTCTGAGCTTGTGGTCTTCTTGCAGATGTTTCATGACCCAACTAGAGAACATCATCAGTGTGGAAGGGAGTGGGCTTTGCGGGGAGGAGGAGGAGGAGGAGGAGGAGGAGGAGGAGGAGGAGGAGGAGGAGGAGGAGGACGACGACAACTGTGGAGTTCTCTGAGCTTGTGGTCTTCTTGCAGATGTTTCATGACCCAACTAGAGAACATCATCAGTGTGGAAGGGAGTGGGGTTTGCGGGGAGGAGGAGGAGGAGGAGGAGGAGGAGGAGGAGGAGGAGGAGGAGGAGGAGGAGGAGGAGGAGGAGGAGGAGGAGGACAACTGTGGAGTTCTCTGAGCTTGTGGTCTTCTTGCAGATGTCTCATGACCCAACTAGAGAACATCATCAGTGTGGAAGGGAGTGGGGTTTGCGGGGAGGAGGAGGAGGAGGAGGAGGAGGAGGAGGAGGAGGAGGAGGAGGAGGAGGACAACTGTGGAGTTCTCTGAGCTTGTGGTCTTCTTGCAGACGTCTCATGACCCAACTAGGTAACATCATCAGTGGTAGAAGGCAGTAGGGTTCTAGTTTCTAGCTACATCCCATTTTAGCCACAGTTCTTAAGCAAACCACTGCAGTCTCTAAGGGAATCATGCAATTGTTAAGCGAATCTGCCTTCCCCTATTGACTTTGTTTGTAAGAGGCGAGTCTGGAAGGTTACAAATAATGATCACATGCGGGACACTGCAATTGTCATAAATATGAGTTAGTTGCCATATTGAATTTTGATCATGTGACGATGAGATGCTGCAAAAGGTTGTTAGCAGTAGCGAAATCCAAATTTGTTTACTACCGGTTCTGTGGGTGTGGCTTGGTGGGCATGGCTTGGTGGGCGTGGCAGGGGAAGGATACTGCAAAATCCCCATTCCCACCCCACTCTGGGGCCAGCCAGAGGTTCTCCAAACTACTCAAAATTTCCGCTATCGGTTCTCCAGAAACTCTCAGAACCTGCTAGATTTCACCCCAGGTTGTAAGTATGAAAACTGATCATGTAATTTTTTTCATGGCTGCTGTAACTTCAAATGGTCAATAAATGAATGATTGTAAGTCAAGAACTACCCTGTATGTTTATGCTTGCATGTTTTGAGGTATCTAGGAATAAAATGCTGATTCAAGTTGTCCCAAATTGCTAATATCTGTATCTACTTTAAAAGCAGACCTCAAAATCCCAGACTAGATCAGCAACAGGGATTATACCTTGGTGAAATTCGCATTTATTCTGAAAGGGTCAATTATATCTGCAACTCCTGAATTCATTTCCAAATTTCAATTTACATATTTTTTTTTCCATTTTTGCACAGGGGAAAACATTCTGGAGCAACTCTGCAAAACAAGAGATTGGCTCTGAAAAGCTCATGAAATCACTAGATGGAGAGAAAATGGCTTACAATATTTATGATGACTACATTAGGAAAACGTACACAAAAAAAGACAGCCAAGAAAACAAACCAATGTATCATTCAACAAACAACTTTTGAATTGTGAGACACCCAGAGTCATTTGCTGAGATAGGTAACAGAAAGGGAGGGATGGAGGGAAGAAAGGAAAGAAGAGAGGGAGGGAGGAAAGGGAGGGACGGAGGAAAGGAAGAGAGGAAGAGAGGGAAGAAAAGGAGGGTGGGAGGGAGGAAAGAAGGAAGGAAAGGAAGTAAAGGAGGAAGGGAGGAAAGGAAGGGAGGAAGGAGGGAGGGAGGGAGGAAAGAAGGAAGGAAAGGAAGTAAAGGAGGAAGGGAGGAAAGGAAGGGAGGGAGGGAGGAAAGGCAGGCAGGGAGGGAAGAAAGGCAGGGAGGGAGGGAGGAAAGAAGGAAGGAAGCTAGGAAGGAAGGGAAGGAAGGAAGAACAGCAGAAAGAAAGAAAAACAAGGAAGAAGCAAGAAGGAAGGGAGGAATGTGGGGAGGGAGAGGGAGATAGTGAAGAAGGAAGGAAGGAAGGAAAGCAAGAAGGAAGGAACGAGGGGAATGAGTGAGTGAGGAAGGAAGGGAAGAAGGGAAGATGGGAGGGAGGGAGAATTAATGAGGAAGAAAGGAAGGAAGGAAAGCAAGAAGGAAAGAAGGAAGGGAATGAGTGAGTGAGTGAGGAAGGGAGGGAGGGAGGGGGGAGGGAGGGAAAGAGGAAGCTAGGAAGGAAAGCATGAAAAAGAGTCAAAAATCGCTTTTTCAAGTGGTGTTGTAACTTTGAATGGTCACTAAATGGATAGTTGTAAATTGAAGACTATGTGCCTCGGGGTGGAAATCAGGATTAATCTACCCCTGGAATCAGGGAGGAGTGGGCCCCCCAAGGGTCAGCCGAGGACAGGCGTTTTCCACCCAAGGAGGAAACATCGTCTGCTTTTGCAGTAATCGATTCAGTTCCTAAAAATCCAATTAAGGGCTAAAATCGAAGAACTGAAGCTCCATTTTTTTTCTTACAGCCAAAAAAAAAAAAATTTAGATTACAAGAAAGGGCCCCACTCATCCTGTTTCTTGGAGTGATTTAAAGATTTACAACGAAGAGTTACTTCTTATTCTGGCAGTCCCAATGAATCTCCTTCTCCTTCTTCTCCTCTTTTTTGTCCGTCTTTTTCTTCTACTTAGAAGCTGGTTCAGAAACCTCTTCTTTCTTTCTTTCTTTCTTTCTTTCTTTCTTTCTTTCTTTCTTTCTTTCTTTCATTCTTTCTTTCTTTCTCCCTCCCTCCCTTCCCTTCCACCTCCTTCCTTCCTTCCTCCCACCTCTTTCCTCCCTCCATCCTTCTTTCCTCTCCCTTTCTTCTCCCTCCCTCCTTCCTTCCTCCCTTTCATCTTCTCTTCTTTCCCATCCCTGCTTTTTCTTTCTCCCTCCTTCCCCTTCCCTTCCACCTTCCTCCTTCCTCCTCTCCCTCCTTTCCTCTCCATCTTTCTTCTCCATCCCTTCCTCACTCACTCACCTTTCCTTCCTTTCAACCTTCCTCCTTCCTTCCTCCCTCCTTCCTTTTTTCCTCTCCCTCTTTTCTCTCCCTTCCTTCTTTCCTCCCTCTCTTCTTTTTCCTTCATTCTTTCCTTCCCTTCCACCTTCCTCCTTCCTCCTCTCCCTCCTTTCCTCTCCATCTTTCTTCTCCATCCCTTCCTCACTCACTCACCTTTCCTTCCTTTCCACCTTCCTCCTTCCTTCCTTCCTCCCTCCTTCCTTCTTTCCTCTCCCTCTTTCCTCTCCCTTCCTTCTTCTTACCTCCCTCTCTTCTTTTTCCTTCATCCTTCCCTTCCCTTTCACCTTCTTCCTTCCTCCCACATCTTTCCTCCTGCCCTCCTTCTTTCCTCTCCCTCTTTCTTCTCCTTCCTTCCTTCCTTCCTCCCTCCTTTCCTCCCTCGCAGTTCTATCTCATCGGACGTCTACCCGCAAATCTGATTTCAAATAAACAGAGAAGGACTCATTTACATTTTGTTTTTCTTTCCCGAATAATAGCTACATAAGCAGGAGATAATCAAGTTGTCTGGAGCGCTCCATTTCGCCTTCAATCACAACTCGCAAATAGAGAGGGCTCCCTTAATCGAGAATTGATTGAGTTGCTGCTGCTGTCTCTTTATATGCTTTTTTCCCCAGAGATCCACACCATTTTCATACCCGGGAGGACCTGAGGACCACAAAGAAGGACTTGCCAAGTTCCTAGATCGGGCCTCCATTTAGGATCTAAGAATTCTGCAAATTCTTGATCAACAAAAGGAAAATCAGCTTCCGGATAGGCTCATGATGTGAGACTAGGCAACCATCAAGATCAGGTTGATCTCCTTGTGGCCTACTTTTCTCTAATTTGCTGGCCTTCCCTGAGGATTGCACCACTCTGGATGGCAGCTGGGGGTACAAATCCCCATATCATTTAAACGCTCAATCACCTGAGCAGCTAAATACAGGTAGACTTTCACTTACGACCATGGCTGAGCCTAACATTTCTGTTGCTAAGCGAGACACTGGTCAACTGAGTTTTGCCCCATGTGATGACCTGTCTCTCCACGGTTGTTAAGCGAATCTGGCTTCCCCATTGACTTTGCTTGTCAGAAGGTCACCCCTTTGGTGACCCCAGGACATTGAAACCGTCATAAATGTGAGTCAGTAGCCAAGAGTCTGAATTGTGATCACGTGACTATGAGGCTGCTCCAAAGTTTGTGTAAAAAACTGTCAGAAGAAGTCACTGTTTTCAGTGCCATTATAACTTCAAACGGTTACTAAATGAACTGTTGTAAGTCAGGGACTAACCTGTAAGTAAATAAATTCCTAAATAAATATCTTAAAAAAGTAGATGCCAATGAGGAAAGGTTTTGCCACATGACAGCCATGGCTATTTTCTTCACTTATTCTTTTATCCTGGTCTACCTCTCTATTTCTCTTGACCTCTTTCTTCCATTTTAATTTTACTTATTAGATCTGTATCCCATCTTTATTATTGTACAAGTAACTCCAGGTGGCAAACATACCGAATTCTCCTTCCTCTTCCGATTTTCCCCAGAACAAGGACCCTGTGAGGTGGGCTGGGCTGAGAGAATAAGAATGGCCCAAAGTCAACCAGCTGGCTTTTGTTCCCAAACTGAGACTAGAACTCACCAACTCCTGATGATTGGCCCGAAGTCACCCACCTGGCTTTCTAGCCTAAGTGCAGGACTAGAACTCACCATCTCCTAGTGACTGACTCAAAGTCATCCAACTAACTTTCATGTCTAAGGCGGGACTAGAAATCACTGTCTCCTGGTGATTGGCCCAAAGTCACCCAGCTAGCTTTCATGCCTAAAGTGGAACTAGAACTCATTGTCTCCTGGTGATTGGCCCAAAGTCACCCAACTAACTTTCATGTCTAAGGTGGGACTAGAACTCATTGTCTCCTGGTGATTGGCTCAAAGTCATCCAACTAACTTTCATGTCTAAGGCGGGACTAGAAATCTCTGTCTCCTAGCGATTGGCCCAAAGTCACCCAGCTAGCTTTCATGTCTAAGGCAGGACTAGAACTCTCTGTCTCCTGGCGATTGGCCCAAAGTCACCCAGCTAGCTTTCATGCCTAAAGTGGAACTAGAACTCATTGTCTCCTGGTGATTGGCCCAAAGTCACCCAACTAACTTTCATGTCTAAGGCGGGACTAGAACTCTCTGTCTCCTGGCGATTGGCCCAAAGTCACCCAGCTAGCTTTCATGCCTAAAGTGGAACTAGAACTCATTGTCTCCTGGTGATTGGCCCAAAGTCACCCAACTAACTTTCATGTCTAAGGTGGGACTAGAACTCATTGTCTCCTGGTGATTGGCTCAAAGTCACCCAGCTAGCTTTCATGCCTAAAGGCGGGATTAGAACTCATTGTCTCTTGGTGATTGGCTCAAAGTCACCCAGCTAGCTTTCATGCCTAAAGGTGGGACTAGAACTCATTGTCTCCTGGTGATTGGCTCAAAGTCATCCAACTAACTTTCATGTCTAAGGCGGGACTAGAAATCTCTGTCTCCTAGCGATTGGCCCAAAGTCACCCAGCTAGCTTTCATGTCTAAGGCAGGACTAGAACTCTCTGTCTCCTGGCGATTGGCCCAAAGTCACCCAGCTAGCTTTCATGCCTAAAGTGGAACTAGAACTCATTGTCTCCTGGTGATTGGCCCAAAGTCACCCAACTAACTTTCATGTCTAAGGCGGGACTAGAACTCTCTGTCTCCTGGCGATTGGCCCAAAGTCACCCAGCTAGCTTTCATGCCTAAAGTGGAACTAGAACTCATTGTCTCCTGGTGATTGGCCCAAAGTCACCCAACTAACTTTCATGTCTAAGGTGGGACTAGAACTCATTGTCTCCTGGTGATTGGCTCAAAGTCACCCAGCTAGCTTTCATGCCTAAAGGCGGGATTAGAACTCATTGTCTCTTGGTGATTGGCTCAAAGTCACCCAGCTAGCTTTCATGCCTAAAGGTGGGACTAGAACTCATTGTCTCCTGGTGATTGGCTCAAAGTCATCCAACTAACTTTCATGTCTAAGGCGGGACTAGAAATCTCTGTCTCCTAGCGATTGGCCCAAAGTCACCCAGCTAGCTTTCATGTCTAAGGCAGGACTAGAACTCTCTGTCTCCTGGCGATTGGCCCAAAGTCACCCAGCTAGCTTTCATGCCTAAAGTGGAACTAGAACTCATTGTCTCCTGGTGATTGGCCCAAAGTCACCCAACTAACTTTCATGTCTAAGGCGGGACTAGAACTCTCTGTCTCCTGGCGATTGGCCCAAAGTCACCCAGCTAGCTTTCATGCCTAAAGTGGAACTAGAACTCATTGTCTCCTGGTGATTGGCCCAAAGTCACCCAATTAACTTTCATGTCTAAGGCGGGACTAGAACTCTCTGCCTCCTGGCGATTGGCCCAAAGTCACCCAGCTAGCTTTCATGCCTAAAGGCGGGATTAGAACTCATTGTCTCTTGGTGATTGGCTCAAAGTCACCCAGCTAGCTTTCATGCCTAAAGGTGGGACTAGAACTCATTGTCTCCTGGTGATTGGCTCAAAGTCACCCAGCTAGCTTTCATGCCTAAAGGTGGGACTAGAACTCATTGTCTCCTGGTGATTGGCTCAAAGTCATCCAACTAACTTTCATGTCTAAGGCGGGACTAGAACTCTCTGCCTCCTGGCGATTGGCCCAAAGTCACCCAGCTAGCTTTCATGCCTAAAGGCGGGATTAGAACTCATTGTCTCTTGGTGATTGGCTCAAAGTCACCCAGCTAGCTTTCATGCCTAAAGGTGGGACTAGAACTCATTGTCTCCTGGTGATTGGCTCAAAGTCATCCAACTAACTTTCATGTCTAAGGAGGGACTAGAACTCTCTGTCTCCTGGCGATTGGCTCAAAGTCACCCAGCTAGCTTTCATGCCTAAAGGCGGGATTAGAACTCATTGTCTCTTGGTGATTGGCCCAAAGTCACCCAGCTAGCTTTCATGCCTAAAGTGGAACTAGAACTCACCATCTCCTGGTGATTAGCTCAAAGTGATTGCACAAAAAGGTACCTTTGGTGATCTCTCAGGAAAATACATTCTAGTTCTGACTTGAATCTTTTGTAACTGAAAGAGCGTTAAATTAATGGTGTGTCTCTCTCCATGGTGCTGAAGGTTTAACCCACCAACCCTCGTGAACCTTTTTCTCAGCCTATCCCACAATGTCTGATTGATTGAATTGCAGCAGACAGTTATTGGATGGGTGCTTCGTCAATCTAATTTCAAGATCCGTGAACACCTGAGGTGGTTTAACTCGATAAAATTCTGCTTCGTAGCCAATTGTTTTCAAGAAGGATTTTTATGTGATTTAAAGAAGGTTCAAAGGTCAGGATTGTGCCAATTGATCAAAATATTTTATCTAATTCAGTGTTAGTCAAAGTTGGCAATTTTAAGATAAGAGGATTTCAACTCCCAGAATTCCCCAATCAACATGACTGGGGAATTCTGGGAATTGAAGTCCACTAATCTTAAAATTGCCATGGTTGAGAGACACTGAACTAGTAACTGAATTAATCCTGGTTTCATGCTGAGTCCAAAAGCTGGTTTTGCACTATGCTTTAAACCCCACCAAACAAATCACGATTAAAACTAGCCAAACCTAGCATGATGTACATAGTAAGCATTAGAGCTATTAAATTATATTTTGCAGACCCAGCAATGATAAAAAAACTTATTTATCCCAGTTCATAAATGTAAGAACGTCTGTACGAATAGTCCTCAACTTATAACCGTTCATTTAGTGACCATTCAAAGTTACAGCGGCACTGAAGCAAATGATTTATGACTGTTTTGATGTGGCTGCTGATCAAAATGGTCTTGTGATCAAAATTCAGAGGCTTGGCAACTGGCATGTACTTATGCCGGTTTGAAGTGTCCCGAGGTCACATGACAAGCAAAATCAATGGGGAAGCTAGATTCACTTTACAACCCTGTGACTAACTTAACAATTGCACTGACTCATTTAACAATTGTGGCAAGAAAGGTCGTAAGATGGAGCGAAACTCACTTAACAAATGTCTCACTTAGCAACAGAAATTTAGGGCTCAATTGTGGTCATAAGTCAAGGACTTATACACAGATTATGACGATCAAGGAAATCATCACTGCCCTTTTCTGCATTTAATTTCCTGGTATCCTGTTTTACAACCCTTGTCTCCAGTTATCCATTTGAAATGCTTCTTTCGGCTGCCACAGGTCATAAAAAGCGAGACTATAATCAACATTTTAATTGCTGGTAATGATGCCAGCCCTCAGAGTATTTTTAGGACATGCTGACGTATCCTTACGAAATGTACCCAGGTGCTTATTTCTCATTTTTTTATATATAGAGAGGTATAAATTTCTTGTTCTGTCCCAGCTCCACAAACACGACCAAGCCTCTGAAGTTAACTCAAAGATTCCTTTATTAGGAGTGCCGGAAACCCCAGAAAAAAGTTTCTCTCTCACCGCAGGTAATAAATCCGTCCGGCAGGGAGATGAATAGATTGCCTTGATGGTGACCAGTGGTGGGTTCCTCCCAGTTCGGCCCAGTTCTCCCGAGCCGGTAGCAGTGACAATATGACCTCACCAAACTGGTTCTGCCCCCCACGACCCACCACGCCCGTGTCCCCCCCACCCCCCGCATTATTCTTACCTTTTATTTGGCCCCACCCCCAATCTATTGCTGCCTCCTGAGTCCCAGCTGATGGCTAGAGGGAAAAAAACTGTTTAAACTCTTGCCACTGGGCTTCAAAGGGCCGCCCTACAGCTGATCAGTGTTAAAAGAAAACAAATGAGTAGACCGATGCCTGCAAAAATACATGAGTCGATCAGTGCCTGCAAAAATAAATGGGTAGACCAGTGCCTGCAAAAATACATGAGTCGATCAGTGCCTGCAAAAATACAAAAGTAGATCAGTGCCTGCAAAAATACATGGGTAGACCAGTGCCTGCAAAAATACATGAGTAGATCAGTGCCTGCAAAAATACATAAGTAGACCAGTGCCTACAAAAATACATGAGTAGATCAGTGCCTGCAAAAATACATGAGTAGACCAGTGCCTGCAATAATAAATGGGTAGATCAGTACAGCTCTGCAAGCAGTTAAAAGCCTGGTAGACCAGTACCTCTGCTAAATCCTAAATAATTATCACATGACCATCAAGCCACACCCACAAAATAAGCCACGCCCACAGAACCGGTAGTAAAAAATTTTAGAACCCACTCCCAATGGTGACCCTGACTCCCACACCCCCTCCTCCTTCTCTGATTCGGCTGCTGGAGGAACTGGTGCCGACAGGTCACAACTCTTCTATTGCCGAAAGTCAATATGAAACTCACACAAACCCATCAAAAGAATAGGAAGAGCATACAATTTTTCATTTCTTCTGCAACAAATAAAGGCAGTCCTGGATTTAGGACAGCAACTGAGCCCAAAATTTCTGTGGCTAAGTGAAACATTTCTTAAGTGAGTTTTGCCTCATTTTATGAGCTTTCTTGCCACGATTGTTAAGCGAATCACTGCCGTTATTAACCTAGTAACGTGGTTGTTAAGTGAATCCAGCTTCCCCCATTGACTTTGCTTGTCTGAAGGTCGCAAAAGGGGATTGCGTGACTCCGGGACACTGAAACCGTTATAAATACGAGTCGGTTGCCAAGCATCTGAATTTTGATCATGTGACCATGGGGATGCTGCAGTGGTCATAAGTATGAAAAAGTCCTAAGCCACTTTTTTTCAGTGCCATTGTAACTCTCAATGGTCACTAAATGAACTGTTGTAAGTTGAGGACTACCTGTATTACAATTACAGGTCTTATTCTAGGATTTAAAAAGAAAACTTACTTTTTTTTAATCATCCAGTCTGATTCTAATAATCAGAACCTTAAATTATAAGTGCATTTTTTTCATTTTATGAACCGATAGCTCTTGAATTACAATTTTTCATTGAATGACCATTCGGTTACAACGTCACTGAAAAAAGTGACTTACGACCATTTTTCACATTTATGACCTGTGTCATAATCCCATGATCATGTGATCAAAATTTGGACGCTTGGAAACTGACTCACATTTATGACGGTAGCAGTGTCCCGGGGTCACGTGATCCTCTTTTGCGACCTTCTGACAAGCAAAGTCAATGGGGAAGCCAGGTTCACTTAACAACCATGTTATTAATTTAACAGTTGCAGTGATTCACTTAACAACGGTGGCGAGAAAGGTCTTAAAATGGGGCAAAACTCACTTAACAACAAAAGTCTCCCTTAGCAATGGAAATTTCGGTGGTCAATTGTGGTCGTAAATTGAGGACTACCTGTAAGAGGTTTCCAATCAATGAAATATTAGGGATTTGGGGGAAATGAAAGAAGTTTTTGTTTTATTAATATATCACTGTGAGAGGGCAAACTAAGCTACAAAACAGATGGAATTTGTTCCGCTGGTGTCCCTTTCAATCTTCTCCTTAGCCAGCTCAGCAAAGGTTGGCTATAAAAACTGATCAAGAGACAGTTGGGTGTGGTGGTGTTGTTGTCTGGGAGAGAGAGGGAAGGGTGTGTGGGTGTGTTTGTGTGTTTGTAAAGCAGTCTGAAGCAGTTTAAAGCAGACATAAAGAGCTACTATTCTCTAGCAGAAGAGAATAACAGTTGGAAAGGACATTGGAGGTCTTTTAGTCCATCCCAGCGATGGTTAACCTTTTTGCCGTTACGTGCCAAAAGCAGGGGGAGCGTGGGGGGTCACGTGCATGCGTCCCCACACCATAATTCAATGCCCCCCATTCCCTGCGCATGCACATGCAACCCTCCCGCGCTCCCCCCTCTTTTGGCACACAACAGCAAAAAGGTCGCGTGCCAGAGGCTTTCTTGGAGCCTGGGGAGGACGAAAACAGCCTTCCCTATCCATCCGGAGGCCCTCCGGAGGCTGGAAACAGCCCATTTCCTTACTTCTGCTGGGCCCAGAAGGCCTGTTTTTCAGCCTCCCCAGGCTCCAGAGCCTTTCTTGGAGCTTGGGGAGGGTGAAAACGGCCTTCCCCATCCCCCTGGAGGCCCTCCAGAGGCCGGAAATGGCCTGTTTCCCGATTTCCAGTGGGCCCGGAAGGCCCAAAAATTAGCTGACCAGTGCACACATGCGCGCTGGAGCTGAGCTAGGGCAATGCTTGCGTGCCCACAGATATGGCTCCGCGTGCCACCTGTGGCACGCGTGTCATAGGTGTCAAGGGTAAATGCCTTAACTGTGCCAGGGGTCAGCTATAGTGCAGCAGTGCAGGGGTTAATCCAAACTCCCACCTGTCCAGCTCCTCCCACTAACCCCTCCTTACCTAAGTCTCCGCCTTCTGGCATAAAAGGTAGGCACGCTCCTCCTTACTCTTCAGATCCAGATGTTGCAAGTGTTGTTGAGATGATCCTGTGAATAAAAGAGATTTAGTTAATCTACTGACTCATGTCTTGTTGTTGGGCCTGATCCATGAATCCTTGTAACAATATGGTAGCAGAGGATGGTTGGAAGGCCCAATAATCTCCGAACCTACAACGAAGATACATCACTGCCTACGAGATGGCAACTCCACCGAAGCAAAGGGACAGCAACCCAGCAGGATCGCCTAGGAAGGCAGAAACCAAGACTGATCCCAAAGCCATCACAACGGAGGAAAGGAGGGAGACCAACAAAAGGGAAATAACGGATCCCGGTGATCAGGAGGAAGAAAAACTGAGGATCGACGTCCTGAGGCTGCTAAAAGAGCGAGCCAATGACAAGAATCTCCTCGCGGACCTACGAAGCTTCATAATAGACCGCGAGGTGGCGGGGAGCGAGGAAGACTCAGACCCGGAGCCCGAAGAACTGAATTCGGTGAGTGGATCGCCCCAGAACGACCCCACTACGGTCACCGAGCCCCACAGCCCCGCGCTAAATTCAAAACGGCGGCCATCTTTGACCACGTGGTCGGGCAAAATGGCCGACCCCCGCCCAATCAGAAGCCGGGATTCAAAATGGCCGGCGCGCGAAAAATATCCGACCCCAAGCGATGATGAAAACGACTGGGGCGAGGGGGCAGAGTCCGATTCGGGCCGCGGGGACCCCCCAACCGAACGGCAAGTCGACGAGGCCATGAGGACCCTCGCCGCCGCCTTCGGCCCGGGCCTCAAAGTCACAAGAAGGGATCCGGAAGGGCCCAAACGAAAGGGAAGGCGAGGAGAGGGGCACCGGAACGCCCACCCGAGGGTCGACGATGCCCACGCCAGCACACCAAACCCCCTGCGCACCCCAAGGACACCGCGCCGCCGATCGCCCGGACCGCGCACCCCAGAACGCAGGGACTGGGCCAGCTACTTACTTTCGTCGCCGAGACCCCAGCACCGCCAGGATCGTCACCCTGATGAAGCCGCTGCTGACCGCCACCATCCGGAGCGCACCTGGACCCCCAAGACCGAAGTCGAGGCCTACCCAGCCGATGAAGACCTCTACGCCGGAGCCGCGATGAACAGGTCCTTCCTCGACGACGGCAGGGCAGAAATGGACTTCGCGCATGCGCTCTTCCGCCTAGAAGAAGAAAAGAGAAAAAAATCACAAAGCGGGACTTTTAAAATGCCGGCTAGCGTTCCCATGCCGTATTGCTGTTATAGGCACATAAGGAACCATGGACAGCAGCCAGCAGTAAGTAACTTTACAAATAATGCTGGGAACTTACCGAGTGACTTTCCTAAGTTGAGGATGGATGGGGGCAATATCCTAGAGTGGTCACAGCAGCTCCAGGTAGTGTTCCTAAAAGAAAATATGTCACATTTTATTAATGACCCCCCAGAGAAACCTTGGTCCTTGGAATTGGACTGTACGCACCATAGGGCTTTTTACCTTTTAATTGCAAGCATATCTCCCACGATCTATCACTGCATTGGTCATAATCTCACAGTATCTGAAATCATACAGAAAATGTTTGGGTTGTATTACAGTGAGAGTGTGTCCACCACTACCCAGATCTCCAAAGACTTCTTCTCTGCCAGACTAAAACCAGGGGCCCCCATAAGTGAGCACCTAGTGTCCTTAAGCGCTACCAGAGCAGAACTCCACCTTAGGGGGGAGGTCATATCCGATCAGATCATGAAGAGTGTAATAATTAACTCTTTAGATCACTCATGGGACAGCTTCTTATCACACTTAGATACCATTAGCCTAGGCCTGCTATCCGTGGAAAAGCTGTCCAACAAACTCATAGCAGAAGACAATCTCAAGAGGAGGCGCTCTGGCCCCTCCACAGAGCATAAGAGCGAGAAAAGAGTAGTCTTCCAAGAGAAACAACACAACATATCAGAGTGTTATATCTGTGGATCAAGGGGGCATCTCAAGAGAGACTGCCCCAAGAACTACAGGGAGAGAGGCAGACCTGAACATAGGTTCAGGCAAACAGAGAGACGCACCTCTGAGGAGAGATACAGGCGCAGAGATTCACCCAACCCCAGAGATAGAAGAGGGAATAGAGACAGCTCACGTGACAGCAGAACGGGGTCATTATATGGGATAGGAGAACGCACTCACATAACACATCAGGGCAGAGACTCCAATTCATGGCTCCTAGACTCTGGAGCCTCCAACCACACCACATACAACCAGAAACTTCTCTCATCGTTCCAAAGAGAGGATTTCTCAATCAAGGTTGCAGACCAAAGCGAGGTTAAGGTAACAGGCAAGGGGACAGTTATATTGCCAGGAGTAGGGGAAATAGAGGGGGTACTGCTGGTCCCGGAGATACCCCACAACATATTGGCCGCAGTAAAACTCAGCAAGGAATCAGGGGTTAAGGTGACCTTTACGGAAGGGAATGTTCAAGTCAGCAAGGGCGGAAAGGACATAGGGAGAGTGACCATCAGTCAAGGGTTACCTCATGTAACGTTCTTTGAGGGTAGCACACACAGCATATACGCCAGCTCGGAAAGCATAGAAGACCTTAACCAGAACAGAATTGAAGGAGGACAGGTAGATGAGGGAGAGGTAGAGAACAAGAAGAACACGACACTAGAGACACGACACAGCAGACACACTCAGAGAGGGCCCTCGATAGGCAAGCCCATGCACGACGACTGTGCACACCTATTACACAGGAAGCTAGGGCACGCAAGTTTCCCCGTAATACAAAAAATGGCCAACTGTACCGAGGGCATCAAAATAAAGAGCTGTGAAAACTACCTCGAGTGCTCGGTGTGCAAATGTTCTAAGTTAAAGGTCAAACCCAGGCCTAAGAAGTCATCACGCGCCGCCAAACAGATATTCAATTTAGTCCACATGGATTTGGTAGGGCCCCTAAGGCCATCCATAAAATACAAAAAAAGATACTTTCTCACCATCGTGGACGATTATAGTCGATATGGCTTCGTCTATACCCTAAAGAGAAAGGATGAGGCCTTCCAAAAATTCAAAGAGTTCTACAAAAGGGTAGAGACACAGAACAACGCCCAAATCAAGCAAATCATGACTGACAGAGGGTCCAAGTTCCTATCAAGGGACTTCTCCCATTGGCTCAGATCCAAGGGCGTGCTTCACTTTACGTCGTCCCCATTTTCGGCCTTTCAGAACGGGGTCGCAGAACGACGAAACTCAACGCTGCAAACAATGGTCAGGTGCGCCTTAGAGGACGCGGGCATTGGCCAACACTTCTGGTCTGAGGCCTTGGTTTACTCCAACTACACACTTAACAGAACATGGTCCAGTGTGATAGACAAAACGCCATACGAGCTCATGTACAACAAAAAGCCACAAATAGCACACTTACACGTATTCGGCGTAACCGCCGATGTCCACATACCCAAACAGCTGCGCAGAAAAGGGGACAAAGTATCCAGAAGACTGAGGTTCATGGGGTATGAGCCGGGAACCAAGGGCTACAGGTTTGTGGACAGTAACGACAGGTTCGTGGTATCTAGGACGGCGGCATTCCATGAGCAAGCCAACTGGTCCAGGATACATTTGAACGAGGTGCCCAACAAGCTAGAAAGTAGGCCAGACGAGCAAGCACAAGACAAACACGAAAAGGTGAATAGACAGGAAAAGAAGGGACCCAAACCCAACCTCCAAGGCATCCAAATTGGGGAGTGGAAAGGGAACCATCCCAAGATAAGTGTAGACTCGCTGACACAAAGGGAGGCCAGGTACTTACATGACACCGAACAGACAATAGACAGACCGGTCAGGTCAACCAGGAACCAGTTGCCAAAGAGGCTAAATGACTACGTGATGCACATACACACGAACCACGTCACACCAAACTCATACGAAGAGGTATTAAGGCTACCTCAAGAGGAGAGAACAAGGTGGGAGTCCGCCATGGCCAAAGAACTGGACAGTCTGAGAGAACTAGAGGTCTACACCCCAGCCAAGGTCCCTGAGGGCAAAAGCGCGATAGGCACCCGATGGATCTTCAAGGTCAAGAACCTTGAGGGTGGCCAAAACCTATACAAAGCCAGGCTAGTGGCTCAGGGGTTTGCTCAAAGGTTCCCAGAGGACTACACTGACACCTACTCACCCACCGTGAGGACAGAGAGCGTCAAAAGTGCCCTGGTCATCGCCTCCCTACTAGGACTAGAGGTACACCAGTTCGATGTGCAGACAGCTTATCTGCACGCCAACCTAGATAAGGAGATATACGTCAAGGCGCCACACAGTAAAAGGACCAACAGGGGGGACACCTGGCTGCTTCGCAAAAGTCTGTACGGACTTAAACAGTCAGGTAAACGCTGGTATGAGTGCCTGGTTGAGGTCTTGAAGTCAATGGGATTCACAGCAACCGTGGCCGACAACTGCTTCTTCACCAGGAGAGTGGGGGACTCGCCAGAATACATCCTAGTATACGTGGATGACATTCTCTACATCAGCAAACACGAAAAGAATCGCAAGGCCTTCGCCAACAGACTAAGCGAACACTTCACCTTAAAATACTTAGGAAGAATAAACCGGTACCTGGGCGTGCAGGTCAGTGAAACCCCCAAGGGCTTTCAACTGTCCCAAAAGGAAAAGATAGAGGAATTACTCCACAAATGTAACATGGCAGATGCCAAGGGATGTGATTCACCCATGCAACCGGACTTTCTGAAGAACATGCATGACGAATCACCTGAGTTTGAAGACAACACGCTGTACAGGTCAGTCATAGGCTCACTCCTGTATATCGCTAACTGGACAAGGCCAGACATTGCGCTATCAGTTAATCTATTGTCCAGACACGTAGGCAGACCCACCACATACCACTGGGACGCAGTGAAGAGGGTACTAAGGTACCTGAAACAAAGCGCCAATGCGTGCCTAATCCTAGAACCAGAAGCATCTGACGAACCTGTCCTCTCCTGCTACGCCGACGCTGACTGGGCTGGAGATATCAAAAGTAGGAAAAGCACATCAGGATACATATTCTACTTGAACAATAGCCCTGTGCATTGGTACACAGGTAAACAAATCTTGGTAGCCACCTCGACCACTGAGGCAGAATACATATGCCTCTCCAAAGCCGCCAACAACCTTATCTGGTTCGACGACCTGCTCGCCAGCGTGTGGAGAGAACCAACTTACCCGATAAATATCTATGAAGACAACAAGGCCGCCATAGAAATATCCATGGCCGATGCCGTAGGGCAAAGATCAAGACATATCGACATAAAATACAAACACGTAAGACAGCTCTCCAGAATCGGGTTCATAAAGGCCATTCATTGTGACACAGAAGAACAGACTGCAGACATACTCACAAAACCACTGCAGGGCAAACAACATTCACACCTAGTGTCCAAACTCAATATCCGCCCCGGAGTGCCAATCAATCAGTCAGGCATACAGACACATGTTAGGCATTTAGAGGGGGATTTGTCAAGGGTAAATGCCTTAACTGTGCCAGGGGTCAGCTATAGTGCAGCAGTGCAGGGGTTAATCCAAACTCCCACCTGTCCAGCTCCTCCCACTAACCCCTCCTTACCTAAGTCTCCGCCTTCTGGCATAAAAGGTAGGCACGCTCCTCCTTACTCTTCAGATCCAGATGTTGCAAGTGTTGTTGAGATGATCCTGTGAATAAAAGAGATTTAGTTAATCTACTGACTCATGTCTTGTTGTTGGGCCTGATCCATGAATCCTTGTAACAATAGGTTCGCCATCATGGCCCTATCCTATTTTGGACCAGTCGTTGTCCAATCTCTTCCTAAAAACCTCCAGTGATGATGTAGTTGGAGGAAAAGAAAGAGGTGTAGCAGAAGTAGGATAGAGTAAAAATAGTGAGTAGTGAGTAGTAGTCTTGGAGCACTTGGGTGTGGGTTCACTAGAGGCCAGTGTGGTTGTGTTGGCTCTCTTGGGTTTTGAAGCCCACTGGCTATAGACAATAGAACCTGGGACAACCATATTTATTGTTTTTACAAAGTGGAGAACATACATAATGCTCCTTCCTCCTCCTATTTTCCCTGTGAGGTGGGTTGGGCTGAGAGAGAGGGACTGGCTCTAAGTCACCCAGCTGGCTTTTATGCCTAGAACTCACTTTCTCCTGGCGATTGAACCAAAGTCACTCACCCAGTCATCTGCGCCTAAAATGAAACTAGAACTCACTCTCTCGTTGTGATTGGACCAGAATCATCTGGCTTTTTCACTTAAGGGAGAACTAGAACTCACCCTCTCCTGGTGATTGGCCCGAAGTCACCCAGTTGGCTTTCGTGCCTAAGGCAGAACTAGAACTCACTGTCTCCTGGTGATTGGCCCAAAATCACTCAATTGACTTTCATGTCTAAGGCAGAACTAGAACTCACCATCTCCTGGTAATACTGTTGTAGGTATTATTAACTTTTCCCACTTTTGAGCATAGAGCAGTGTTGGAAGAAATGTCCATCTGGGTTCAGTTCCAAGTGGAGAGAAAGACACTGGAAACATGGTGGCTGTTTGGAAAGACGGCTTAATGGTGGACAGGACCACACGGTTTGAAGTCCTGGGCGATAGAGCATATGGGTAAGAGAGAGAGAGAGAAATTTATACCCTCTGTTGGGCCCCACCTTGGAGCTTCCTGTTCCTGTGGCAAGGTCCTGTATTCTGATTGGTCGTCAGACTCCCATGCAGGGGTAACTTTGTAGGTTGTCTTGAGTCCCAGGCATGGTTGAATCTTGCAGGGTGATGCAATCTCCCCAGGTGCCATGTGGTGAGTTCTGTGGCTAGATGGGTCGAGGGCTAATCCTATCCTGTCCTGAGAGCCATGTCTTAATCCCATCACCCTGGAGCTGAAAGGAAGTGCAGGGAGCTGCTTGGTCTTTAAAACATGTTTTCCCTTTCCTCATCCAGGGAAATATAATATTCTGCCTTTTTAATGTTTCCTAGAATATTTCATTCTTCTAGGAAAGGGGTGGGTATCAACTTTCTTCAGCAATGTTACTGCAATTGCCATATATAAAAAGAAAATATCATGACATATTTTCTAGCTGCTAATCTCTTAGTCCCAGAATAAAAATACTGTATCTGGTCAGCATCTTAATCATACTTTTGATGAACCTGGGACCTTTAAAAAAATCCATATTTCTAACCCAGCTGTAGCTCAAATGCAAAAGGGCTGTTTTATCAGTCATTTCGGCAAATAAATCTTTTGGTGTCTCTCTCTGTGTGTGTGTGTGTGTGTGTGTGTGTATCTGTGAGTGTCTCTCTCTCTCTCTGTGTCTCCTTTCTCTGTCTCTCTGTCTCCTTCTCTCTCTGTGTCTCTGTGTGTGTGTGTGTGTCTTTGTCTCTGTCTCTCTCTGTGTGTGTCTCTCTGTGTATGTGTGTGTGTCTGTCTCTCTGTGTGTATGTGCCTCTCTCTGTGTCTCTCTCTCTGTGTCTGTGTCTCTTTTTGTCTCTGTCTCTCTCTCTCTGTCTGTCTCTCTGTCTCTCTTTGTCTCTCTCTCTCTCTGTGTGTGTGTGTGTATATGTGTGTCTCTCTCTGTGTGTCTCTGTGTGTGTGTCTCTCTCTGTGTGTCTCTGTGTCTCTTTCTCTGTGTGTGTGTCTCTGTATATGTCTCTCTGTCTCTCTCTCTCTCTTTGTCTCTCTCAGTCTCTGTGTGTGTGTTTCTCTCTCTTTGTCTCTCTGTCTGTCTCTGTCTATCTCTGTGTACATGTGTGTGTGTATGTGTGTGTGTGTCTCTCTCTCTCTTGGTCTCCCTTTGTCGCTCTCTCTTTCTCTCTCTCTCTCTCTCTCTGTCTCTGTGTGTGTCTCTCTCTCTTTTTCTTTCTCTTTCTCTCTCTCTCTCTCTCTGTCTATGTCTATGTCTATGTCTCTTTTTCTTTCTCTCTGTCTCTCTGTCTTTCTCTCTCTCTCTCTCCTTCTCTGTGTGTCTCTCTTGTGTATTCTCTCTCTCTCCTCAATAATTAAAAGTGCAAAATTCCATTTCCAAGATCTAAACAGATTTATTCAAAGAGCACCAGATTACATCCAACCCTTATATGAAGCTATTCTGTAACAGGGGAAAAAAATCCTAATTATTTTTTGGCTACCAGCAATGTGATACATGCTTTTCACTGATAACTGAAAAGTTTGTCACTGCTTATACAATTATTTCCTTGAATTTTATCAGCCTGGGAACCAAAACTCATATCCCCCAGAAACTGATAGCGTTTTAAAGATTTTGGCTTTATTTCAGACCTCTCTGAAAAGATCCACTTAAAGAGAACACAGTTGTGTATAATATAAAACTTCATTAATTTTCTCTCCTAATTGAGGGTTCCAATTTCCATGATTCCTCATTATTTTGAATTATTCAACAGCCGCAACGATCAGAAGAAAAGCAGATAATCCACTTGCAATTATTAATTTAGCCACTGTTCAAAGTTAGAACAACCCAGAAAAAAAGTGGCATACAGCTGGTCCTCACACCTATGACCATTGTAGCATCCCCACGATCTCATGAACAAAATGTTTGGCAACTCGTGTGTCTTTATGCTGGTTGCATTGCCCCAGGGCCACATACTCACCACTTGCAAACTTCCCAGCCAGCTTCAAAGTCAATGGAGGAAGCTGAATTCACTTAATGATGTGATTCACTTGTTGGAATAAATGTCCATCTGGGTTCGGTTCCAAGTGGGGGAAAAGACACTGGATTCATGGAAGTTGCTTGGAAAGAAGGTTTATTGATGAACAGGATCACATGGCTTGAGATCCTGGGCAGAAAAAAAGGGCAGAGATGCTGAGAGTGCCTGGGTTTTATACCATCTCTTGGGCTTTGAATTTGAATTTGTGTTCTGATTGGTTGTCAGACTCTCATGGGGCCATGCAGGGACAACTTTGTAGGTTGTCTTTTGAGTTCCAGGCTTGGTTGACTCTTGCTAGGTGATGATCAGAGGTGGGTTTCATCAGGTTCTGACCAATTCTGGAAAACCGGTAGTGGAAATTTTGAGTAGTTCGGAGAACCGGTAAATATAAATAAATAAATAAATAAACCGGTAAATAAATAGAGCCCTGGTGGCGCAGCAGACTAATAGCCTGTTATTAACATCCAGCTGCCTGCAATTACTGCAAGTTCGAATCTCCCCAGGCTCAAGGTTGACTCAGCCTTCCATCCTTTCTAAGGTAGGTAAATTGAGGACCCAGTTTGTGGGGGCAATAAGCTGACTTTGTATTAATATACAAAAGTATGAAGGCTATTGCTTAATGCATTGTAAGCCGCCCTGAGTCTCCGGAGAAGGGCGGCATATAAATCAAATTATATATATATATCACCTCTGGCTGGCCCCTCCCCCATTTATTCTCTGCCTCCCAAGTCCCAGCTGAAATGAGGATTTTGCAGTATCCTTCCCCTGGAGTGGGGAGGGAATGGAGATTTTACAGCATCCTTCCCCTGCCACGCCCACCATGCCATGCCACGCCCACAGAACTGGTAGTAAAAAAATTTGCATCCCACCACTGGTGATGATGTAATTGGGCAATTCCTACTATGGCCCAGGCCTTAATGGCCCATTGAGAAAGGTGGAGGGGGGGCTGAGTTTCTGCCTCCCTTTTAGAGGAAATATCCTGCCCTTTTAATACTTCCTAAAATATCTCATTTTCCTAGGAGAGGGGTGGGTGCTAACTTCCTACACACTTAACGATTGCAGTGATCCATTTAAGAACCCTGGCTAATGTTTTGCCTACTATTGAAGAATGGACTTTGAAGGTGGCCAGTTTTGCAGAGATGGCGAAGATATCAGCATACTTAAAAGACCGGACTCAAGAGACTTATGTATGGGAGTGGAAAAAGTGGATAGATTATGTGCAGAATAAATACCAAACTAGGAAATATCAGATAGCTTTTAACAGAATGTATTATATAGGGATAGAATAACTGAATTTTGTGAAGATCTGAATAATATACAGGGGGTGGAGGGGTTCAAGTTTTATAAAATGTGATTTTGATTTGGATTATATTTTGTGGAAGTCATGGGGGGAGGGGAGGGTTAGGGGGGGAAACTGGGGAGAAAATGTATTTGTAAAACTTTTTCAATTAAAAAAAAAAAAGAACCCTGGCTAATGGGAAAAACCTACAATAAGAAGACAAGACATGATTTTACACATAACAACAGTGGCGAGATTGGCTTTTGCACAATGTTGGAAAATTGTAAAGACGCCCTCCGAGGATCAAATAATTTAAAAAGTTTATGACTGCGCTGAAATGGATAAACTAACATTGGAATTGAAAGGAATGACAGACTCGGAATATTATGTATCACGGGAGAAATGGTACAAATGGATTAAAAAGAGAAAGATGAAACAGGCTCAGACACAACAACAAAATCTGATGAAGTGAAATATATACAGCATAAGTACTTTCTAGTGATAAGTTTTGTAAATGGACACAGTTTCACATAAAAAAATGTTCTTTCTTTTTTTTCTTCCTTTTCTTTCTTTTTTCTTTATATCTTTGTATTCTTTCTTTTTTTTGTATGTATGTTTTGGGTTTGGGTTTATTGGAAAATTAATAAAATATTTTTTTAAAAAAAGAACCCTGGCTAAAAAGGCCATAAAATTGGGTGTGACTCACTTTATCACCTTGCTTAACAACAGAAATTCTGGTCACAATTGTATAAGTTGAGAACTACTTGTAAAACTTGGTGGCGGCAGTAAGAAATGGTCCTAGTTCGGAAATCCTGAAAAACATTTCAAGGGTTTTTTTTTCTGATTTGCTGTCTTTTGTTTTCACTAAAGAATGCAAGAGAATACAGAATAAAAGAGCTGGAAGAGAGACCTTGGAGGTCTTCTAGTCCATCCCCCTTCTCAGGCAGGAGACCTTATGCTATTTCAGACAAATAGTTGTCCAGTCTCTTCTTAAAAACTTCCACTGTTGCAGCACCCACAACTTAAATTAAAATTTAATTTAAAAACAAAAGATTTATATCATACAAGATAAGCAGAAACGAAAGGAGATTGTCCCTCACAAAACCAGACCTTATGACGTGAAAAACTTTTATAGGTGTGATAAAATATCCAGATTCCCATGAAGGAGGAGCTCCATTCCAGAAAGTAACACAATTCATGTGTGAGAAAGAGAAGATAGCTCCTTCTTAATAGATCCCAGCTGATCCTTGACTTTTAACCATCCATTTAGCGACCGCTCACAGCACTGAAAAAAAGTGATTTGTGACCGTTTTTCACACTTATGACCATTGCAGCATCTCTGCTGTCCACATAATCAACATTTGGATCTTTGGCAACTGGTTCATACCTATGCCCTTAACACCTTCTTTTTCCAGCAAGCCGGGCTGGCCTAACACTTTTTAAAATGTTTTTAATTGTTTGTTATTGTTTTTAATCATGGGGCCAAATTTATATATATCTTTTTAATTGTATTTTAATGTTTGTAGTTTATGCTTTTACTTGGCTGTTCACCGCCCTGAGTCCTCTGGGAGAAGGGCGGTATACAAATTTAAAAATAAATAAATAAATAAATAAAAAATGACTATTGCTGTGTTTCTGGCTCATTTTGCGACCTTCTGACAAGCAAAGTCAATGGGGAAGCCAGATTCACTTAACAACCACGTTACTAAATTAACAACTGAAATTATTCACTTAACAACTGTGGCAAGAAAGGTCATAAAAAAGAAGCAAAAATTTTGGGCTATAAGTTATGGCCATAAGTCAAGAACTACCTGTAATCAATGAATTATCATTTACTAAATAATATTCCTTTGTGCTTCATTCTGTATTTTCTTGATCTGTTTTCTATTTTTCTTCTTTCTTTTTAAATTTCGGCCTGCTTGTATACTTTCTCTAGAAGACCAAAGAGAGAGAAATAATAGATTTCATAAAACACAGTTTTGACAGAGAAGAAGGAGGTGGAATGAAAAAAAAAAAGGAAAACTTCATAAGGATTTTAAGGAGGTTTGGCAGCTTCACAAAATAAGAGAATATTAACAAAAGGAAAAAAGGGGGGGGAGCATTTTGCAAAACAATATGAAGGAATAGTTTAAGATTTTAAAGCAGCCCACCTGAGAAATGAAAACGTATCAGACGGTAACTAATGCAGGCGTTAGCAATGTTAACGCACAAAAGTAACTTTTTGACATGCAAAGCTGAAAAACAACATAAAAGCTCTTTTGTTTCCTTATGTCAATAGCAAAGAAAACATTGTTTCTATATTCAAACATAAGGGAAAACTCCTAACAATAATATCTGTGAAACAATATAGATCTGTGATGGAGAACCTATGGCACTGTAGGAAGTTAGCACCCACCCCTTTCCTGGAAGAGTGAAATATTTTAGGAAATATGAAAAAGGCAGAATATTATATTTCCCTGGATGAGAAATGGAGAAGCATGTTTTGAAGCAGCTCCCATCTTCATGCCCCCCACCCTTTGTCAATGGGCCATGAAGGCCTGGGCCAGTCTATTCTACATAACAAAGATCTACCTCCTTCAGGCAGAGCCGTAGTAGGAATTGCCAAAGATCCAACAAAGATAGGATTAGCCCTCTGTACAATAGCAGCAGAAACTCCCCACATGTGACCTGGGAAGCACATGTGACCATCAGCCAGCAAGGCTAGCTAAGAGCCCCACCCCCTGGGAGTCTGACAACCAATCAGGATACTCTTTCGGGGCCCCAAGAAATGCAGAGCCAGGGAGAGCATAAAAACCTGAGGATTTACTTTATCTGCCCCTTTTCTGTTCAGGAACTCAAGCCATGTGATCCTGTCCACCATTAAACCATCTTTCCAAGCAGTCTCCATGTCTCCAGTGTCTTTTTCCCCACTTGGAGCAGAACCCAGAAGGATGTTTCTTCCAACAGCACTCATGCCACAGGCAGCTCACATGTGGGCACATGAGCAGTTGCCCAGCTCAGCTCCACCAAACATGCCTCCCACCAGCCAGCTGATTTTTGGGATGTGCAGGGGGTGGGGCACATGCAGAAGATGCACACACATTTTATTTCATTTTATTATTCGTATTTCTATGCCGCCCACTCTCCGAGGACTCTGGGCTGCTTACACCAAAGACAGTATACTAAATAGCATATTGTCCCCAACAATCTGGGTCCTCATTTTACCCACCTCGGAAGGATGGAAGGCTGAGTCAACCTTGAGCCGGTGAGATTTGATCTGTTGAACTAGCAGTCAGCTGAAGTAGCTGCAGTACTGCACTCTAACCACTGCGCCACCTCGGCTCTTTTATGCAGGGAGGGTCGCACGCATACGAAGGGGTGGGTGGGAGTCATGCATGCATGCATGGGGTTGGGGGCGGAGCACGGGGGGTGCGGTATGCCACCCCCCACAGCTTATTTTTGGGGCCAGAACAGTGGTGGGATTCAAAAAATTTTACTACCGGTTCTGTGGGTGTGGCTTGGTGGGTGTGGCATGGCATGGTGGACGTGGCTTGGTGGGTGTGGCAGGGGAAGGTTACTGCAAAATCCCCATTTCCTCCTGATCAGCTGGGACTCAGGAGGCAGAGAATAGATGGGGGCGGGGCCAGTCATTTTTACTACCGGTTCTCCGAACTACTCAAAATTTCCGCTACCGGTTCTCCAGAACTGGTCAGAACCTGCTGAATACCACTTCTGGGCCAGGAGGCTGCAGGGAGGGCTGCTAGGCCAAAAACGGGGTGGGGGTCGCATATGCATGCACGGCGGTGGGGGGAGCATGGGGGGGTTCGTATGTGTGGGAGGTGGGGGAGTGTTAGTGGGGAGTGCGTACATGTGCAGGGGGGGTGCACATTGCATTATGGGTGCTGGCACGCACACACGCGCTGTCGCACACATGCACTTTCGGCACATGACGAGAAAAAGGTTAGCCATCACTGATATATATAGTCCTCCACTTACCATGCTTAGGTAAAGGAGGCTAAAACATACAAAGAACAGTTGCAGGAACTGGGTATGTCTAGTTTAGTGAAAAGAAGGAATAGGGGAGACATGATAGCAGTGTTCCAGTATCTCAGGGGTTGCCACAAAGAAGAGGGAGTCAAGCTATTCTCCAAAGCACCTGAGGGCAGGACAAGAAGCAACGGGTGGAAACTAATCAAGGAGAGAAGCAACTCAGAACTAAGGAGAAATTTCCTGACAGTGAGAACAATTAATCAGTGGAAAAACTTGCCTCCAGAAGTTGTGAATGCTCCAACATTGGAGGTTTTCAAGAAGAGATTGGAGGACAATTTATCTGAAATAGCATAGGGACGTGATGGCGAACCTATGGCATGCGTGCCACAGGTGGCACACGAAGCCATATTGGTGGGCATGCAAGTGTTGCCCTAACTCAGCACCAGCCAGCTGATTTTTGGGCCTTCCGGGCCCACCGGAAGTCGGGAAACAGGCTATTTCCAGCCTCTGGAGGGCCTCCAATGGGCTGGGGAAGGTTGTTTTCACCCTCCCCAGGCTCCTAGAAAGGCTCTGGAACCTGGGGAGGGCGAAAAATGGGCCTTCCAGTCCCACCAGAAGTCAGCAAATGAGCCGTTTCCGGCCTCCGGGGGGACAGGGAAGGCTGTTTTTGTCCTCCCCAGGCTCCAAGAAAGCGTCTGGAGCCTGGGGAGGGTGAAAAACGGTCCTACTGGGCCCACCGGGCCATCATGTGCCAAAAGTGGGGGAAGCACAGGGGTGTCATACGCACATGCATGGGGGGGGCGCATTGAATTATGGGTGTGGGCACGCCTGGGCGTGACCCCCCTGTGCTCCCCCCACTTTTGGCACACGACGGCAAAAAAGTTAGCCATCACTGGGGGTTGGACTAGAAGACCTCCAAGGTCCCTTCCAACTCTTTTATTTGGTTATTCTGTTGTATTCTAGATCAGGAGTCTCCAGACTCGTGTCATGTCTGGCTGGGGAATTCTGGAAGTTGGAATCCAGAAGCCTTAAAAATTGTCAAATTTGGACACCTCTGTCCCTAGATGGGTTTGAGAGATGGAGTTAGAGGTGAAACCAACAATTATGGATACACAACACAGGTCCCATCAAGAGTCCAGGCAGGAAAAGAGGTGGCAACAGGGTGTGGATGGAACATGGGAAGAAATTGGAATTTAAACCGTGGATAGTATGTGCGTGCACACACCCATATTCACCTAGCCTTTGTTTGTTTAAATGTAAAGGCTACCCAACTCCAGAGGACTCTGGGCCGTTTACAGTCTGGAAGTCGAGAACCATAAAAATGAAGGAGGTAGATGGTAAACAAATGTATTGCTCCAGGAAAGAAAAAACTGATGAACTCATTCACCCCAAATACAGGCCTGAGAGTAAAGTTTTCACTTGCTATTCCAGAAATCCTTCCTTCCTTCCTCTCTTTCTTCCTGTCTTCTCTCACTTCCTCCCTCCCTCCGGCTCCCTTCCACTCCCCCTCATCCTTCTTCCTTCTTTTGTCCATTTCTTGCTTCCTTCCATCTTTCCTCCCTCCCTCCCTATCCCTCCCTCCTTCCTCTATACCTTCCTTTGTCTCTTTCTTTCTTTACCTTTCCTCTTTTCCTCTCTCCTTCCTTCCCTCCTTCCTACTCTCCCTCCCTCTTCCCTTACTTCCTATCTTCCTTCCTTCCTCCCTCTCTCCATCCTTTTCTTCTTTCCCTTCCATTTCCATTCTTCCCTTCCTTCCTCCTTCCTCCTTTCCTCTTCCTCCCTCCCTTTCTTCCCTCCCTCCCTCCCCCTCCTTTCCTTCAATCCTTCTCTCCCTCCCTCCTTTCCTCTTTTCCTCCTGTTTCCTTCCTTCCCTCCCTCCTTCCTTTGTTTTTCCCCCTTCCCTTCCCTCCCCCTTCCTTCCTTTCTTTGTCCTTTCTTCCCTTTCTCCCCCTCCCTTCCTTCATTCCTTCTCTCTCTGTGTCCTTCTTTCCTTTCTTCCTTTCTTTCCTTCTGACTTCCCTCCATTCTTTTCTCTTTCCCGTTTCCTTCCTTCCCTCCCTCCTTCCTTTGTTTTTCCTCCTTCCCTCCCCCTTCCTTCCTTCCTTCGTCCTTTGTTCCCTTCCTCCCCTCCCTTCCTTCATTCCTTCTCTCTCTGTGTCCTTCTTTCCTTTCTTCCTTTCTTCCCTTCTGACTTCCCTCCATCCTTTTCTCTTTCCCCTGTTTCCTTCCTTCCCTCCCTCCTTCCCTCCCTCCTTCCCTCCCTCCCTCCCTCCTTCCTTCCTTTTTCCTTTGTTCCCTTCCTTCCTCCCTCCCTCCCTCGTAGGCTACTTAAACAATTGTAGTTAATATTTTTTTTTTTACTTGCTCAAACCTAGTCTTTCTCTTTTCTTGAATGCAGATTGGGCTCCTAGGAAGAGAGAAACTATTGGTGTGGTCCAGAGCTAACCTCTGACAGCAGGATCTGACCAAATCAGGATAACCTGGAAGGATTACTTGCTGTGATTAGCAAATTATATTCCTATTGATGCAGCTGAAAATTGCACTTGTCTTTGTGGAAGCTACATAAAAAAACGCAAGCTTGAGTTACCTCAACTAAGAAAACTCACTTCATTGGGATATTTTAGACTCGGTTGCTATCTATTGCTGGATCCCAAAGCAAAATGAATATATATATTTTTTACTCCATCAAAGGGCTATTGACAATAGTCTCATTTGGAAAACAAAGCAATGCAACCTAAAGCACCAGCTTCCAGAAACAATGGATGATAACCTTTACAAAACCTTTGTTTAGCAAATTTAAAATTAATTCCCACTATGGCTATTGATTTCCTTAAACAGCTACTGGAAAATGTGTTACTGCCATAAGAGAATGTTTGAAGCTCAGGATTGAACTTCGAGCTCTCTGAGCTTGACTGTTTTATTGCTGGCATTTTATTACCCAACTAGGTAACAGAATCAGTGCTAGAAGGGAGTGGGGTTTGTGGGAGGGAGGGAGGGAGGAGGAGGAGGAGGAGGAGGAGGAGGAGGAGGAGGGGGAGGAGGAGGAGGAGGACGACGACGACGACGACAACTGTGGGGTCCTTGTGCTAAGATTGGTTGTTTTTTTTTGCAGAGATTTCATGACCCAACTAGGTAACAGAATCAGTGTTAGAAGGGAGTGGGGTTTGTGGGAGGGAGGGAGGGAGGGAGGGAGGGAGGGAGGAGGAGGAGGAGGAGGAGGAGGAGGAGGAGGAGGAGGAGGAGGAGGAGGACAACTGTGGGGTCCTTGTGCTAAGATTGGTTGTTTTTTTTTGCAGAGATTTCATGACCCAACTAGGTAACAGAATCAGTGTTAGAAGGGAGTGGGGTTTGAGGGAGGGAGGGAGGGAGGGAGGGAGGGAGGGAGGGAGGAGGAGGAGGAGGAGGAGGAGGAGGAGGAGGAGGAGGAGGAGGAGGAGGAGGAGGAGGAGGAGGACAACTGTGGGGTCCTTGTGCTAAGATTGGTTGATTTTTTTTATAGAGATTTCATGACCCAACTAGGTAACAGAATCAGTGCTAGAAGGGAGTGGGGTTTGTGGGAGGGAGGGAGGGAGGAGGAGAAAGAGGAGGGGGGATTATTGTGTGGTTGTTGTGTTCTCTGAGCTTGGTTGCTCTCTAGTAGACCCAACTAGACAAAACTACATGATCCAACTACATAACATCCTCAGTGCTAGAAGAGTCGGGTGAGCTCTTAGGCTAGTAGCTAAAAACATGTCTCTAGTTTCTAGTCCTGTGCATTATAAAAGCATAATCTTGTATATCTTCAGGAGGATGTGGATTCATTACTTACCATTCTTACAGAACAATGATCAAGCTACAGGTATTCTTCGGGTTATGACTGCTTGCTTTGCGAGGCTTCGAAGTTATGACCCACTTGAAAGAGGGGACTTACAACCCAGATTCGAAGTCTGACAGCCATCCCTCGAAATCACATTTCCACACTTTAGGTGTGCAAATAACACAACAACGTTATGGCTATTTGCAGCACCCTGACATCACACACAGTCAACTTTTCAGCCATTTGGTGAAAACCGGCATTTCCAGTTTGGGTCAAGAGCCCACCTGTAGCAAATTAGGGATTCCCACTTACGACCAGCGCATCCACTTAATGACCACTGCAAAAAAAAAATAGGAGGAGGAAGATGTATTGAATATGGTTGTAAAAATAACAAAGGCAGGATAGAAATAAATACATTTTTTAAAATTGTAAAATCAGGTTGGTCACATAACAATCCGCTTAACAGCAATTACAGGGCAGGCTCCATTACAGTCATAACTCAAGGACTACCAGTATAAGGATGCTGTAAGAAAAGAGATGGAAAGACCATTGAATCCTACCAATTCACACTGCACGGACTTCAAAGCAGCATAAAAGTGATTTACTAATTTCCTAAATATTCTTTTGACTTCTAATAGCTCGAAAACCTGGATGTTCTCCTTGGCACTTCATCCAAGAACTAGCCACGCCCCTCTCTATAGGTAGTCCTCAATTTATGACCATTCGGTTTAGTGACCGTTCAAAGTCACAACAGCACCGAAAAAATGACTTATGACCGTTTTTCGCACAGCCATTGCAGCATCCCCAGGGTCACGTGATCGAAATTCGAACACTTGGCAACTGACTCATACTTATGACGGTTGCAGTGTCCCGGAGTCACGCGATCCCCTTTTGCGACTTACTGATAAGCAAGTCAATGGGGAAGACAGATTCACTTAAGATTCAAGTAAATGTTGCTTACTTGACAATTGCAGTGATTAACTTAAATGCAGCAGGAAAGATTGGGAAATGGAGCAAAACTCCATTAAATAACAATTGTCTCGCTTAGCCACAGAAATTCGGGGCTCCGTTGTGGTTGTAAGTCGAGGATTGTCCGTACTTAAGCAGTCATTTCTATAACAACAGACTTAATTAATTAATTAAATTCCAAAGTCAGAATTTCATTTTTTTCCCCTCCCTGTCTCAAGCACAAAAGTCCAGAAGCAGAAATAAAATTCGGTATATTCTTTGATTGAAACAGTTAATCTGGCTTGTAATTCTATAAGCTCCATCAGTTTTTCTGTCCATTCTTCCATTGTGGAGATTAATATATTTTTCCATTTTTGTGGATAAAAAATTCTAGCTGTAGTGAGCATCTTCAATATTTTTTTTCCAAGTTCCTTGTCCGGTAGTCCTAAAATAAAAGCCTCTGGTTTCAGTTTTATATTTATATTTATAAATATATCAAATATAATATTTACTGTTTCCCCAAAAATAAGACCTAACTGGAAAATAAGTCCTAGCATGATTTTTCAGGTTGCTCATAATATAAGCCCTACCCCCAAAATAAACTCCAATTAAGATTGTCAGCCAGATGGATGCATTTAATACCATATTTTCCCCAAAATAAGACCTAATCAGAAAATAAGCCCTAATGCATCTTTTGGAGCAAAAATTAATATAAGACCCGGTCTTATTTTCGGGGAAACATGATAATATAATTATATTTGAATATTTATTGTAAGAATCTTAGGCATTAAAATATGAAATCTGGCCCCAGATTTCTAAAAACCTGGAATTGGGTAGTAAATTAACCATTATGACTTCATTGCACACAATTAGTAAGTTTAAACCAGGTGAGCTTAAAAACAATTTTCAGCTTTATTGTGATATTGTTGTCTTTTGGTTGGCATTGTCTCCTCTTCCATTATTAGAATATTTTCTGGCATATTTGCCTAAACATGGAAAGATTCAAATCCTTTCCTGTTTTCTAAAATCCATTCAGCTCATCTGCTTTATCAGAGATTTGCCATTTCAATCTGCAATCTTATTTTTTTTTAAGATTCAGGAAATTTAATATTTAGATACTTGATAAAGATAAGAAAGTCAATTTGCGTCCACAGTTGAGCCCAACACTTCCGTCGCTAAGCAAGGTATTTGAAGTGAGCTTTGCCCCATTTTACAACTTTTCTTGCCACGATTGTTAAGTGAATCATTTGCAGCAGTTAAGTTGCAAACACGGTTGTTAAGTGAATTGGGCTTCCTCCATTGACTTTGCTTGCCAGAAGGTCGCAAAAAAAAATTCACGTGACCCTGGGACACTGCGTCCGTCGTAAGTGTGAGTCAGTTACCAAGAGCCCAAATTTTGATCACATGATCACAGGGGATGCTGCAGTAGTCATGTGAGAACCGGTCATAAGTCGCTTTTAGTCTGTGCCATGGGAACTTCCAACCGTCACTAAACGAATCATTGGAAGTCCAAGACAACCAATATTCCTTTCCAAATGTGATTTGTTTTTTACCCAAACTGCATGTTTTAGTATGCATTTTTTATGTTGCCCCCCCCCACTTTAAGAACAACATCAAAAAGATAGAAATTGGTATTAATAGCGGCTAGAATTGTGTTTGCCAAAAATTGGAAAAATGAGAAAATACCAACACAAGATGAAGTTATTCAGAAAATAATGGAATGTGCAGAAATGAGTAAATTGACATTTGAAATTAGAGAACAAGAAGATAAACAATATTACAAGATACGGGATTTATTTTACCAATGGTTAGATAAAAAGACATGGAAATGAAATATGATTGAGATTTTTTTAATGTAAGAAAGGTAGAATCATATAAAATACAATATAAAGATGTACTATTATTGGAATGATTTGGGAGAATGTATGGCATAATACAAATTAACTCAAATTCTAGACAATTTTGTATGAAATGAGGGAAGAAACAGCCATAGTTAAATATATGATTAATGAGGATAATAATATATGGATATGTATGAATAGTGAAGATGCACAAAAGATTTGTAACCAACTGACACACTGTTTGTATTTGCATTGAAGATGGTGCTTTTTATTTGTTTTTTTATATTTGTTTAAAAAATAAAATTTTTGGGGAAAAAAAGATAGAAATTGAGAAGAAAAGATGTTTGCAAGCCATCAATTGGATAGAAAATATGAGTTAAAGTTGGCTAGATAGCAGATTCAGATCAAATGTGATCTTCAAAGATTATTTAGATGGCACTCTGAAGATGCTGATTGAATTCCCTTTACATACTGATTAGGCTTAAAACAGGATCAAAAAATGGAGTTTAGCACGACAGGGAAAATATCAATCCAATCACACGGAAAATAATCCTCGACGTACGACCACAATCGAGGCCAAAATTTCCATTGCTAAGCAAAACATTTGTTAAGTGAATTTTGCTCTATTTTGCGACCTTTCTTGCCACAGTTGTTAAATGAATCCCTGCAGTTGTTACATTAGTCACACGGTTGCTAAGTGAATCCCCATTGTCAGAAGGTTGCAAAAGGGGAACGTGTGACCCTGAGACACTGCAACCGTCATAAATATGGATCAGTTGCTAAGGGCCTGAATTTTGATTATGTGACGACAAGGGGGCTGCAGTGGGCATAAGTGTGAAAAAATGGTCACAAGTCACTTTTTTTCAGCGCCGTTGCAACTTTGAACAGTCACTAAATGAACTGAGGTAAATTGAGGACTACATGTGGCTTTAATTTCCCTTTCTTTATATGTTTTTCTTTATAAGTTAGAGCATAAAACCAATCAAAAGCAAAAACAGCAAAGAAAAGAAGGAAGAAGAAAAAAACAGAAGTGCAGAAAGAAAGATTAAAATTATTTCATTTTGCGGCAAATATAAGTACAGTGGCAAAACAATCTTTTTCTATCATTACAAAAAAATGTAGACACGGTTTTTATTATCGATTTTTTTCTTATCATCAAAAAGGATCATAAGTACATTTGTTTTTTTTCAATTTGATGTAAAAATCTATAAGACGTTACCAGTCAGCCATAAATACAGATATTGTTTTGTTTCTCAAATCAAACAGTTTCATCTCTGCAAGTTATCTTCAATAATCCTTGTTGACGGTAAAGCTGAATCTTTTGCAATTAGAATCTCAGTGCAATTACTGTGTATAAAAACAAAATTCCATGACTTTTTTTTCGCTTGTCCATACATTCCTCCCCCAAAAAAAGTCTCTGGTTTGAACTGCAATTAACTTTTAAAACTGCCTGAATTAATATATGTAAAGTCACCAAGCCAGCTTTCGTGTCTAAAGTGAGACTAGAACTCACAGTCTCCTGGTGATTGGCCCAAAGTCACCCAGCCAGCTTTCCTGCTTAAGGTGGGACTAGAACTCATCATCTCCTGGTGATTGGCCCAAAGTCACCCAGTTGGCTTTCATGCCTAAAATGGGACTAGAACTCACCGTCTCCCGGTGATTGGCCCAAAGTCACCCAGTTGGCTTTCATGCCTAAAATGGGACTAGAACTCACCGTCTCCCGGTGATTGGCCCAAAGTCAATTGGCTTTCCTTCCTCTTCTTCTTCCTTGAGAGACATGGTCAAAAAAGATGGGGAAAAACAACCATGGAAATGCTTGGTTAACTCGTAAAACCCAAAGCGAAATTACGGTAACCCTTCTTGTGTCGATACGCTTACGGTTTCTTCTTTGTATCAAGCTGGGGTTTTGTTTGCTGGTCAAACTCTGATTCAGCATTTTCTTTCCTGCTTTCTTTATCGGCTGGTACAAATCTTTCTCTTTTGCCTTAATCTTCAAGGAAGCCTTCTGCAGAACAAATATTATGGTCTTATCGAGGTTACCAGAGAGATGGTGGTTGGTTGAGAAATAAACACACAGACAAACAAATATAGATATAGATACATATTTTCAGAGTTCTTGCTTGAAGCAACAGTGGTGAAATCTACATTTTTTTACTACTGGTTCTGTGGGCGTGGCTTGGTGGGCGTGGTGTAGCTTGGTGGGCGTGGCAGGAGAAGGATACTGCAAAATCCCCATTCCTTCCCCACTCCTGGTGGAAGGATATTGCAAAATCTCCATTCCCACCCCACTCTGGGGCCAGCCAGAGGTGGTATTTGCTGGTTCTCCAAAGTACTCAAAATTTCTGCTACCGGTTCTCCAGAACCTGTCAGAACCTCCTGGATTTCACCCCTGGGCTCAAAATTATCTAACTTTGGACACATAAGGTCTTTGGACCCAGGTCTCTGGAGGAGATCCTGACCCCAGGAAAGGTGGAAGAGAAGAGGGCAAATATGAGAGGGTGACAGTGGTGGTGAATTAATTAATTAATTAATTAATTAATTAATTAATTAATTTAAATTTTTATATCGCCCTTTTCCCGATGGAGTCAGGGCGGTGTACGGCCATATTAAAACAAACATATACCCATAAAATTAAAAAAACAATTTAAAATATATTAAAATGTGGCCCTTATATTAAAAACTACAAACACCCAATTAAAATTCATTTTCTAAGCCAGACCGGCCTGTTGAAACAAAAGGGTCTTAAGGGCACAGCGAAAGGTACGTAGGTCAGGTGTCATGCGAATCTCCAGGGACAGTTCATTCCAGAGGGCAGGTGCCCCCACAGAGAAGGCTCTCTCCGTGGGTGTCGCCAGTCAACATTGTTTGGCCGACGGCACCCTGAGGAGCCCCTCTCTGTGGGAGCGTACTGGCCGGTGGGAGGCTATTGGTGGCAGAAGGCGATCTCGTACATACCCCGGTCCTAAGCCATGGAGCGCTTTAAAGGTGGTAACCAACACCTTGAATCGCACCCGGAAGACCTCCGGGAGCCAGTGCAGCTCGCGCAGGAGAGGTGTTACATGGGTGCGCCATGTCACTCCCATAATCACCCGCGTGGCCGCATTCCACCCAGTTGGAGCCTCCGGGTGCACCCCAAGGGGAGCCCCATGTAGAATGCACGATTGGAAGATCTCAAGGGACAACCTGGGCCCAGAAAATTCTCTAGAACAGGGGTGTCAAATTCGATTTCATTGAGGGCTGCATCAGGGTTGTGTTTGACTTTGGGGGGATTAGGGTGGGCGTGGCCAGATCAACGTCATTCAAGTTGGGGGCAACTGTGGTGGCCCGAGCTTCCTGCAACCCTCCCTCTGCCAGCGAAAACAGAGCTCAGGAGGGCCACCCTTGCAAGTTCTGTTTTTAGCTGCAATGGCTTTCTGCAATCCTCTTCCAGTGAAAATGGACCTTGGGAGGGCATCACAGGCCAGTCCGTTGCTGTTTCCAGGGTGGCCCTGTGGGGCAGATCTAAGCACCCCAAGAGGCAGTTCTGACCCACAGACCTTGAGTTTAACACCCATGTTCTAGAATATCTGTTTATCTAAGTCAAGGGTCCTGAAATGTAGTAGCTGTAAAATCTGTGGATCTCAACTCCCAGAATTCCTCAGCCAGTATATATGGAGACCCCTGGTCTATGGGGTCACTCAGACTTGATCTTGGCTTGAAGGAACATAAAGAAACAATCTATCAATGTGGAGATCCCTCTATCTTGAGAAACGTACAATTCTGGGAACTCTGGAGAGAAAGAGAAGGGGAGGTTGACCAAAAGCTGGAGGGGCTTGGCTACAGTAGTGATGAGCGTGCCACTGAAGGACCTGAAAAACACGGTTGAGGAGAGAAGAAAGGAAAGAAAGGAAAGGAACGAAACAAAAAAAGGAAAGGAAGAAAAAAGAAAAGAAAGGAAGAGAAAGAAAGAAAGAAAGAAAGAAAGAAAGAAAGAAAGAAAGAAAGAAAAAATAGGAAGGAACGGGGGAAAGGAAGGAAGGAAGAACGAAAGAAAAAGAAAGGGAAAGAAAGAGAGAGGGGGAGGGAAGGAGGGAAAGGGGAGGGGAAGGGAAGGGAAGGGAGGAAGGAAGGAAGGAAGGAAGGAAGGAAGGAAGGAAGGAAGGAAGGAAGGAAGGAAGGAAGGGTAGTCAATTAAATCCTTTCTGCCAATGTCTACAGAGTTGGTGATTTATTTTTTCCAAGCCAAACCTCCAGTCAATGCCAGACCAGGTCCATCAAAAGGCAGCCATCTCCATGTTTCATTTCCACTTTTGTGGAGAATTGAGACCCAATTTCTTGCCCATCCCCCCGGGAAAGCCCTGCGAGGGAATGAGGGCCTCGATTCCGCCCGCTTGACCGCCGACTGTGCGGAGACTAACGCAATGCCACTGAAACAGGGAACCCATCATTCAGGGCAGGAATACAAATTAGACTTCAGAAGAATGAAAGAAGACACGAACGGATCGCAGCTTGGATTCTCATTGTTTGGAGCCAAATTGAGGGGGCCTCGGACTCCTTTCTTTCCTTCCTTCCTTCCTTCCTTCCTTCCTTCCTTCCTTCCTTCCTTCCTTCTCTCTTTTCTTCCTCTCTCTCTTGTCTTTTCCCTTTCCTCTTTCTTCGCTCCCCTTTCCTCCCTCTCTTTCCCCTTCCTTCCTTCCTCCTTCCTTCCTTCCTTCCTTCCTTCTTTCTCTCTTTTCTTCCTCTCTCTCTTGTCTTTTCCCTTTCCTCTTTCTTCGCTCCCCTTTCCTCTCTCTTTCTTTCCCCTTCCTTCCTTCCTCCTTCCTTCCTTCCTTCCTTCCTTCTTTCTCTCTTTTCTTCCTCCCTCTCTTGTCTTTTCCCTTTCCTCTTTCTTCGCTCCCCTTTCCTCTCTCTTTCTTTCCTCCCTCTCTTTCCCCTTCCTTCCTTCCTCCTTCCTTCCTTTTCTCTCTCTCTCTCTCTTCTTCCATCCTCTCTTCTTTTTCCCCTTCCTTCCTTCCTCCTCTCTCCTTCTTCTCTCTCTTTTCCCTCCGCCCGATCCCTTCCCTCGGACCTCACCTGCCTCCCGGGGACCCGCCCCCGGCCCTGCCAGCTCCCCATTGGTCTCCCGCCCCTCCGGCCCCGCCCCCAAGCCTCCCCCCACCCCCGGACCTGAGAAAAGGGACTCCCCGACCCCTCCCTCCCCGACCCGCCCGTGGGAGACCCGCGGCTGGGCTCGCCCTCTTCCCGCCGCGCTTACTTCTTCCTCCACTGCGGCGTCTATTTGCCAGCTGCTGGAAGAGGCAGCGGAGGCAGCTGGAAGCGTCCCTTGCAAGTTGCGACCCCCGACGCTGTCCCGGGACGCGCGATGCCAGCCCGCCGTCCTTTTGCATCATAACCATAAATAATAATTCCGATTCTCCTGCCCCGCCGCGATCCTCCAGAAAACCCAGACTTTCGCCTCCCTTTTGCCCGCGATGGATTCCAGGTTCCTGCGCCTCTGCCTTTGGGCTGCTTTTTCCGGCTTTTTCCTGCCCGGGGTGAGTGAAGGGTCTTTGTGGGGGGCGGGGGGAGTCTCTGCAAAAATGGGGGAGGGGGGCTCGGAACTTAACGTTGCGCGCGCCCCCATCTTCCGTTATATATATTTCATTTATTTCTTTCATTAAATGTCTATGCTCTTGTTCTCCGGAGTCTGCCCAAGTCAGGTTCTTTGCTTATTTACTTATTTTTAAGGAATTAACTTTATATATATTTATGTATCATTTGCTGTTAATATGTACAATGTGAGCTGATGAATTCCTTGTGTATCCAGTCACAGTTGGCCAATAAATAATTCAATTCTATTCTATTCTATTCTATTCTATTCTATTCTATTCTATTCTATTCTATTCTATTCCATTCCATTCCATTCCATTCCATTCCATTCCATTCCATTCTTCTATTCTAATTTTCTATTCTATTCTGTATTTTCTATTCTATTCTGTTCCCGTTCCCTTCCATTCTCTCTTCTCTTCTCTTCTCTCCTCTCCTCTCCCCTCCCCTCCCCTCCCCTCCCCTTCTCTCTCCTCTTCTCTTCCCTCTTCCCTGCTCCATTCCATTCCATTCTATTCTTTCTGATTTTATTTCCATTCCATTCCGTTCTGTTCTTTAAATTGGCTTGCCTGCCACCCGTCCAAAGAACTGTGAATGCAAGGCAACTTTCAACTTCAAAAGAAAACCCATAAATAGGCAAATGTAGAGAAATTCCCCCCAAAAAGATAACAATTAAAAATACGGGTTGTAACTAACCCTAAAAACCAGGCATTTAAGATGGAATGAATGTGTACAGCACCTGGCACTTCCTACCTGTAAAATGCCACCTTGCTTATAAGGACTGTCCATCCAGGTTAGCTTTCTGTATTAATGTTGCACCTGGGCTCTGAGAGTACATGTGTATGTGATTGTGTGAGACATTAGGCACCCCGGATCTCCCCTCCCTCTTCATCCACATTAAGACCCACATCCTTTGCTATCTTTGCTGAATAAGAAAAAAAAGCACTTTGCACATGCTCAGAAAAAAAAGCACTCTGTACATGCTCAGGTGCTCGGCCAGTTGGCCATTTCTCAGCACGGTTGGTTGGAGGGGTTAAAACCCATGGCCGGTTCTGGGTTGAAAGTCAGCTCAAAAGATTCTTATGGATAAATTTGCCCCCCCCCCACTTTCCCCCCAAGTCTGGTTGAAAAAAAGGCTTCATAGAAATAAAAACCTTCCTCCAGAATTGTTGGTAGGTGCCAAAAATATTTTAGTTTGGGCCTCAAAACATTTATAAAATATTGTTTTAACAAACCAAATAAATAAATATACATTGCCCAGAGTCCAGTGGGGTTGGGCAGCTAATAAATTTAAATTAATCACAATATTGGGATCAATTTGTCCCACATTTATGAGATTCTGGGTCTGTGCTGCCCTTTCAGAGCCCTTAAACTCACATTTGTGGTTTAAGCTTGGCAAAACGTAGCTAGTTCTAAACTCCATATTCCTGACGTTCAAGTTCAGCCACTGATTCTCTTTCTCCTTCCTGAATGGCTTAAAAATCTCTTGAGGAGCAAATTTTTGGCTGGATGAGATCAGAGCTGCCGAAATCAGCAGTTTCCCCCCTCTCCGAGCAATGGATCACAGTACCCATCATCTTCCAGCGAGATGGGAATTATGGGGCTTAGTTTGGGGTTATCAGATTGAGGAACTCTCCATCTCTTCCGCCACACACACTTATAATCCTTTGATTACACTACAAATTGTCTTGCTAGGGTGTTATTTTTTTCCTACAGAGAAAAATTGTAAATTGTTATATTGCCCCTAGGCTGAGAATTGCAAGAAATCTATCTCTCTTTTCTGCTCTAGCTTTTCTGCTTCCAGGCAAACCAATAGATTAACAACTTGGGTGAGATGAGAATATTGTAAGATTTTAGCCTGAGTGTACATCATTTTAAAAAGTGGTAGTAAAATCAGAGACAGCCTGGAGAAATCTGGATTTAAACTTCCATTTAGTCATGAAATTCCTTTTTGTGAGTCACAGTTTCTGTACCGGTCTCACAAAGTTGTTGTGAGGTTGGAATAGCTGTGTGCCGACTGAGATCTGTATACGGGTGCCTTTCTGATTAGTGCAAGAAATGCTTGAATAAATAGAATTATATCTATTGATTACATCTATGTATATTTATTGCAGCAAATGACATTTGGTTTTATAAATATAAGGTGATGAAACAGCTAAAGGAAAAAACTGCAAGAAGTTGCTTTTTTATATATTGTAAGAAACACTTCAATAAATAAAGTTGCATCTTTTTAATAAATCTGTGTATATTTATAAAAGCATAAAGTCTTTGGCTTTATGAATATAGGGTGTACAATTGCTTGACTGAAGAAGAAATGCCAAGATGCATTTTATATTCATATAAGAAATGCTTCGGCAAATAAAAACGGCATCTATTTAATACATTTATGCTTATTTATAAAAGCAAAAGTTCTTTGGTTATATAAATACAGTATAAAAAACACTTAACTAAAGATAAAAATTGCAAGTGGGTGTCCTTTTTACTCATGTAAGAATAAATAAATTGCATCTTTTTAATAAATCCATGTATATTTATAAAAGCAAAAATTATTTGATTTTATAAATATAGGGTGAAAAAACAACCAAAGAAAAAGAATACAAAGTGCTACTTTTGTATTGTAAGAAATGGTTGAATAAATAACATTGCATCTATCTTTGTGTATTTATAAAAGCAAAGAGCCTTTGATTTTATCAATACAGGGCGAAAAAATACTTAACTAAAGAAAAAAAAGGGCAAAATGACATTTTTTTATTCACATAAGAAAAGTTTAAATCAATAAAATTGCATCTATTTAATAAATCAATATGTATTTATAAAAGCAAAGGTTCTTTGGCTTTATAAATGTAGGGCATAAATGATTCATAAATGCAGGGTATAAATGTTTTATAAAAATAGGGTGGAAGAAATGCTTAACTAAAGAAGAAAAAACACAATTAAGTTCTCAGTAAGTAATTTACAATGTGGATCAAAGATTTGGAAGTGAAAAAAAAATGCAGATATATTCAGGTTGTCCTTGACTTAACGACCACAATTGAGCCCAGCATTTCTGTTGCTAAGTGAGACATTTGTTAAGTGAGTTTTGCTCCATTCTACGACCTTTCTTGCCACTGTTGTTAAGTGAATCACTGCAGTTGTTAAGTTAGGGACACAGGTTGTTAAGCGGATCTGGCTTCCCCATCGACTTTGTCAGTTGGTCGCAAAAGGGGATCATGTGACCCTGGGACACTGCAACCGTCATAAGTATGAGTCAGTTGCCAAGCGTTCTGAATTTGGATCACGTGACCATGGAGATGCAGCAAAGTCATAAATGTGAAAGACAGTCATAAGTCACGCTTCTTTCAGTGCTGTTGTAAACTTTGAATAGTCACTAAATGAACTGTTATAAGTCAAGGACTACCGTAGCTGTAGCCTAGTTTGACTGTAACCCACCTGCAAGCATCTTCTTGGGCTGGGCCAGATATCTCATAATTCCTTCCTGGCAGGCCGGCTCTGAATGATGGTGGTTGTAGTCCCAGGTACTTGAAAGGTCCTAGGTTGATTGATTGATTGATTGGAGAACCAAGGAGTTATCTAATTAAAATGAAAGTGGGGTTTCTGATCATGGTTTATTCCATCAAACTTGAGATTCTGTCAGCTATTTTTGGAAGCTGCCAATTGCGGACTGGAGGACTGATGGCCTCGACCTGTTGTTTTTCCTGCCAGTGGTTGCTATTGATAGTTTTTCTGCCTGTAGTTCTCAGCCAAAGTAGCATGAAATTCAGAAATTTAGTATGAACTTCTCCAGTCCCCCTTTAACTCTTTCTACCAGTAAATCAGTGGATGTGGTTACATCCAGAGGCAGCCAAAAACCGTTGCTGAAATACACCTTGCCTTTTATTATTATTATTATTTAAAAAGTTCCCTCTTTTTTTTTTTTTGAACCTGAATGATAATAGATATGACCTCCAAATTCTGATACTGTGTTTTCCTTGCTAGAGATGATAATGAGAAATACCCCTCTTTCCCCAAACTCTCGTTTGCAGCTCTCTAAAAAAATTTCAGAGATAATATAGATAATATAGCTAGATAGCTAGATAGGAATAGATAGATAGATAGATAGATAGATAGATAGATAGATAGATAGATAGAATAATGACAGAATTATTAGAGGGAAAGATATAAGATTATATAGATTACAGAGGGAAAGAGAATAAAGGCAGGATTTTAGAGAGAAAATAGACAAAGGGCTAGATAGATGATAGGTAGGTAGGAGACGGGAGATGATAGATAGATAGATAGATAGATAGGAATAGATAGATAGATAGATAGATAGATAGATAGATAGATAGATAGATAGATAGATAGGAATAGATAGATAGATAGATAGATAGATAGATAGATAGATAGATAGGAATAGATAGATAGATAGATAGGAATAGATAGATAGATAGATAGATAGATAGATAGATAGATAGATAGACAGACAGACAGACAGACAGACAGATAGAATAGATAGATAGAATAATGACAGAATTATTAGAGGGAAATATATAAGATTACAGAGGGAAAGAGAATAAAGGCAGGATATTAGAGAGAAACAGACAAAGGCTAGATAGATGATAGGTAGGTAGGAGACGGGAGATGATAGATAGATAGATAGATAGATAGATAGATAGATAGATAGATAGATAGATAGATATAGATAGACAGATAAATAGATGATAGATATAGATATAGATGATAGAAAAGAGATAGATAGATAGATAGATAGATAGATAGATAGATAGATAGATAGACAGATAAATAGATGATAGATATAGATGATAGAAGAGATAGATAGATAGATAGATAGATAGATAGATAGATAGATAGATATAGATATAGATGATAGAAAAGAGATAGATAGATAGATAGATAGATAGATAGATAGATGATAGATAGATATAGATAGACAGATAAATAGATGATAGATATAGATGATAGAAGAGATAGATAGATAGATAGATAGATAGATAGATAGATAGATAGATAGAATAATGACAGAATTATTAGAGGGAAAGATATAAGATTATATAGATTACAGAGGGAAAGAGAATAAAGGCAGGATTTTAGAGAGAAAATAGACAAAGGGCTAGATAGATGATAGGTAGGTAGGAGACGGGAGATGATAGATAGATAGATAGATAGATAGGAATAGATAGATAGATAGATAGATAGATAGATAGATAGATAGATAGATAGGAATAGATAGATAGATAGATAGATAGATAGATAGATAGATAGATAGATAGATAGGAATAGATAGATAGATAGATAGGAATAGATAGATAGATAGATAGATAGATAGATAGATAGACAGACAGACAGACAGACAGACAGATAGAATAGATAGATAGAATAATGACAGAATTATTAGAGGGAAATATATAAGATTACAGAGGGAAAGAGAATAAAGGCAGGATATTAGAGAGAAACAGACAAAGGCTAGATAGATGATAGGTAGGTAGGAGACGGGAGATGATAGATAGATAGATAGATAGATAGATAGATAGATAGATAGATAGATATAGATAGACAGATAAATAGATGATAGATATAGATATAGATGATAGAAAAGAGATAGATAGATAGATAGATAGATAGATAGATAGATAGATAGATGATAGATAGATAGATATAGATAGACAGATAAATAGATGATAGATATAGATGATAGAAGAGATAGATAGATAGATAGATAGATAGATAGATAGATATAGATATAGATGATAGAAAAGAGATAGATAGATAGATAGATAGATAGATAGATAGATGATAGATAGATATAGATAGACAGATAAATAGATGATAGATATAGATGATAGAAGAGATAGATAGATAGATAGATAGATAGATAGATAGATAGATAGACAGACAGACAGACAGACAGAATATTAGAGAGAGAAAGATGAGACAGAAATTGGATGAATGGATGGAGGCATTACTATCTTAGCATTTTAATTTTCACTTCTTAGAGATTCCAAATTCTGGAATTTGCCTTCCCTCCACCTCTTCTACTCATAGCCGCTGGCCTTTTAATTGACCTTTTAATTTGTACGTCCTCCTTATCAACGATCTGCCACTGTTGACCTTCAAGCAATTTTGCCCTTTTCTCTAATCACCAACTAACCACCCCAAAAGCTTGCATTTAAAAAAAAGCAAAAGCATATTCTTTTTTTTTTCTATTTGTCTTGGCCCCTTCAGGCTGTCTTGCCAGTTTTAGTCATTTCTAAGGAATTATAATTCCTCCAACTGCCACAATTGGCAATGTATTTCTGATGTTCGCCTCTCGAAACAGCCTTTAAATATCCAAATAAAAAGGTGTTTTAGAGGTTTGTGTAGAACACAGGTAGTCCCCATTCATTTAGTGACTGTTTCAAGTTACAACGGCACTGAAAAAGTGACTTATGACCATTTTTCACATTTCTGAGCACTGCAGCACATGATCAAAATCCGGCCTCTGGCAACTGACTCATACTTATCAATGTCAATGGGGAAGCTAGATTCACGTAACAATCATGCTACTAACTTAACAGTTGAAGTGATTCACTTAACAACTGTGGCAAGAAAGGTTGTAAGATGGGGCTAAAACTCACTTAACAACTGTCTCGCTTAGCAATGGAAATTTGGGGATTCAGTTGTGGTCATAAATCAAGGACTACCTGCAATTGATTTTTTTTTCATTGATCTGTCCTATCATTGATCACCCTCAATGATTGTTCTTTTCTTTTTAAAGAACTTCTTTTATTCTTTGTATTTCTAAAAAATCCTGCAGCTCATCAGCTGAAATCCTTCATCACTTTGCGCTGCCTTTGTTCTGCATCGGTTAATCTGGAAAATATAGTTAATTAGCAAAGGTTGACGCATTTTAGCGGATGGTTCCTGGTGGTTTGCAAAGAACACCAGGACAAATCTCAGCCTGGAGGAATGTTTGGTCTAAAATTTGGGGAACACAGAGCATAAAGTAACCTGCCTCACTGTAAAAACTTAGAAGGAAGAATTTGGAAAAATATCAAGTTTTTAGTCCACATTAACTTCTCTACCCCTGCATACTTTGGGTGCCCTCAAAGAAGTGTGAGATTTCGTGATGTCCTGGAAATTACTGGAATTAAACTCTGACACACCTTAAAAACAACGGATGGAGAAGGGAAAATCTCACACGCCTTGGTTGTGTCATAACTCTCTTGCACCATGTCATTTCTCCCTTTATTTGAATTTATTAATAACTTCCTTTTCCACACCTGAATGCCATAATATCAAGTTTTTCCTTTAATCTTTACATTTGGGGAAAAGTTGCATTTACATCTTTCTTTCTTTCTTTCTTTCTTTCTTTCTTCTCCTTCCTTTCTTCCTGCCTCCCTCTCTCCCTCCCTCTCCCTCCCTTTCTTGCCTTATTTCCTTCCTTCCATCCTTCCATTCTTTCTTTTTCTTTCTTTCTTTCTTTCTTTCTTTTCCTTCCTTTCTTCCTGCCTCCCTCTCTCCCTCCCTCTCCCTCCCTTTCTTGCCTTATTTCCTTCCTTCCTTCCTTCCTTCCATTCTTTCTTTCTTTCTTTCTTTCTTTCTTCTCCTTCCTTTCTTCCTGCCTCCCTCTCTCCCTCCCTCCCTCTCCCTCCCTTTCTTGCCTTATTTCCTTCCTTCCTCCCTGTCTTTCTTTCTCTCTCTCCTTCTCTCTCTCCTTTCTTTCTCTCTCCCTCCCTTTCTTGCCTTATTTCCTTCTTCCTTCCTTCCTTCCTTCCTTCCTTCCTTCCTTCCTTCCTTTCTTTCTTTCTTTCTTTCTTTCTTTCTTTCTTTCTTTCTTTCCACCTATCTGATAAGTGACTGGGTGGTGAACAATCAAAATACCAATTAAAACCCAATTGCCATCATAATAGCAAAAATAAAATACACAGAGCAGTTGATGTTAGCACAACTAGGAGACGGGTTCATACATACAGTCAAGGCACCAAGCAGGAAAAAAAAAGTGTTTAGGGACTTATGAAATGCCAGCATCATTGGGCCCATCTTGATCTCTGGAAATAGGACGACTGGCGTCCTCGGAGCTTGGTGGTTTTCTTGTAGACCCAACTACTGTATTTTTCGGGGTATAAGACGCACCAGAGTATAAGACGCAGCTTAGTTTTTTGGGAGGAAAATAGGGGGGGAGGAAATCTGCCTATCAGTTATTCATCTGGCTAGCGTCCTTAGTCTGGTCAGCTTCAGCACATTAGTTTGCTGGTTTTTATCCCCTGCTTGGGGATAAAAAAAAAAGCTTCTAAAGCACAACTGATCTTTGGAGAGAGAAGCAATGAGAAAAGCAGGCAAAGCTCGGAAGATCGCTTCACTTGCTAGCACCTCGTTAAGGCTGGAAAAAAGCTTCACAGCTGAGAGTCAGAGAGAGCAAGCACCTCATTAGGGCTGGAAAAAAAGCTTCGAAAAAGCTACATTCGAAGTATAAGACGCACCCAAATTTCCAGCCTCTTTTAGGAGGGGAAAAAAGTGTGTCTTATACTCTGAAAAATACGGTAGGTAACATCATCAGTGGTAGAAGAAGTGTGGGGTTTGCTCCCCGTGTGTGTTTGTTTATTAGCTTGCCGTGCCAGTGTGGTTTTTCTCCTTGGTGATTCTGTGTGTTTTATCTTAAAGAAAAATCCTCTTAATAAATATAAATAATTTAAAGCAAACGAATATACGGCAGCTATTAAAATAGCTATAGTTGTTACAGGGTATCTGTTGCCTAACAGGTCCAACTATTAGTTTCAAGGAAGATGAAGTTGAAATAAAATTTCTGCTCCTCCTTGGTGCTTTTCTAAACTTGGTTGTTTTCTTGCAGACTTTTCATGACCCAACTAGATAATTTCATCAGTACTAGGAGCTAGAATCCCACCTCCTTCTAGCACTGATGATGTTTCCTAGTTGGACCATAAAATGTCTGCAAGAAAACCTCTGTCTCAGAAAGCACCATGGACCACACAATTCAGCCCAGAGCTACCAATATTCTCTTCTATCAGAGGCAGTTATCCCAGCTTGATGTTGACCAAGCTTTAAACCTGATTGATTCAACTTACAAGCAAACAAACCCTCGTTTGAAACAATCCTTTGCATTAAGCGGAATATTTCCACTACTCTCCACGCATGATTTTCTCCTAACGCAAATATGATCTGAGAGCAAATGGATAGCGAGCTACAGGCAGAAAAACAGTATGGATAGAAATTGGAAGGAAGTGAGTTCAAAAGGGAAAGAGAGGTTGAAATCTACCCCACCTGTTAGCATCTTGAATTTCCTTTCTGTTTCCCCCCCCCCCCCCACATCTCCATAGTAAGTGGATGGAGGCTCTGGGGCAGAGGTGGATTTTTTTTTTTAATTTGTTTTGATTTATATGCCGCCCTTCTCCGGAGACTCAGGGCGGCTTACAATGCATTAAGCAATAGCCTTCATACTTTTGTATATTTATACAAAGTCAGCTTATTGCCCCCACAAACTGGGTCCTCAATTTACCTACCTTAGAAAGGATGGAAGGCTGAGTCAACCTTGAGCCTGGCGAGATTCGAACCTGCAGTAATTGCAGGCAACTGATGTTAATAACAGTGCTTTAGTCTGCTGCGCCACCAGGGCTCTATCAAGCTCTGACCAATTCTGGAGAACCGGTAGTGGAAACTTTGAGTAGTTTGGAGAACCGGTAATAAAAATTCTGACTGGCCCCGCGCCCATCTATTCTCTGCCTCCCGAGTCCCAGCTGATCAGGAGGAAATGGGAATTTTGCAGTAACCTTCCTCTGGATTGGGGAGGGAATGGAGATTTCACAGTATCCTTCTCCTGGTGTGGGGTGGGAATGGAGATTTTACAGTATCCTTCCCCTGCCACGCCCACCAAGCCATGCCACACCCACCAAGCCACGCCCACAGAAGCGGTAGTAAAAAAATTTGAAACCCACCACTGCTCTGGGGCCTTTATGCAAGGGGAACACCAAAAACACTGACAGGGCAAATCAGTTGTACATAAACAGAGAGCAAACACGACTCTTCTAGCACTGATGATGTTATCTACTTGGGTCATGAAATGTCTGGAAGAAAACCACTAAGCTCAGAGACCCTACAGTCTTCCTCCTCCTCTTCCGCCTCCTCCCTGCAACCCCATTCCTTCCAGCACTGATGATATTCCCTAGTTGGGTCATAAAATGTCTGCAAGAAAACCACAAAGCTCAGAGAGCCCCAAAAATCCTACATTATTATTTCACCTATTTTTATTTTAAAAGACCTCCCCTCCCCCCCCCACATTAAATGCAAAGGTGCGCTTTATATCACTTTTGCATCAGAGAGTCAGAAAGTCTGTGTATGCTTAGAGGCACTCTTTCTATCTGGCCTATTTATTGTATTTTTTGTTCAATTACGTTTTTTTCTTTTGCTGGCAATTAAAGTAGGAAGGGGGAGAGCTGGGGTTGTTCCAGGGGGAATTGGGGACGCTCGGTTTATGCTCCAGCAAAATTGTGCTGCTATTTTGATTGGCTGCCTTCCCATGTTTGATTGCTGGCACCGAATTTTTTCTTGGAGGTCTGTTGCCAAGTTCACATCTTCTCTTCTCTTCTCTTCTCTTCTCTTCTCTTCTCTTCTCTTCTCTTCTCTTCTCTCCTCTCCTCTCCTCTCCTCTCCTCTCCCCTCCCCTCCCCTCCCCTCCCCACCCCACCCCACCCCTCCCCTCCCCACCCCTCCCCTCCCCTCCCCTTCCCTTCCCTTCCCTTTTCTCTGTTCCATTCCTCTCTTCTCTTCTCTTCTCTTCTCTTCTCTTCTCTTCTCTTCTCTTCTCTTCTCTTCTCCTCTCCTCTCCTCTCCTCTCCTCTCCTCTCCTCTCCTCTCTCTCCTCTCCTCTCCTCTCCCTCTCTTCTGAAAACTGCGTGGAGCTAATTATTTAATCAGGCAAAATGTCTATTTGCCTGAATAAGCCATTTGTCTGCCATTCCAGCAATGATTTCTTCCTATTTATCAAACCAATAAAAGAGAATATTTGTAGCTCAGGGTTGAATGGTGAGCCTCTTGGTGGTCTCTGAGCTTGAGGGTATTCTAGCAGATGTTTCCTGACCCCACTAACTAACATCATCAGTGCTAGAAGGAATGGGATTTCCGGAGTTGGGGGAGGAGGAGGATTGTGGAGTCCTTGGGGGATTTTTTTGCAGACGTTTCATGACCAATCATAGGTAACATCATCAGTGCTAGAAGGGAGTGGGGTTTGTGGAGAAGAGGAGGAGGAGGAAGAGGAGGAGGAGAAGGAGGATTGTGGAGTCCTTGGTGCTCTCTGAGCTTGGCTGTTTTCTTGCAGAAGTTTCATGACCCAAATAGGTAGTATCATCAGTGCTAGAAGCTAGAACCCCACTTCTTCCCAGCACATGATATTACCTCCTAAACAAATGGTCCTAAGTCGAGGACTACCTGTAGCCTTGCAGAGAATGGGCTTAATTCAGGCTCTCAACCAAGTCCTAATTCTAAAAGCAACATTTCTTTAGCTGCTCCTGTTAGTCTCCTTTCCAAGTCAGCATCTCCGACCGGTTTAGCAGGCTGATATTTAACGGAAGAAACATTTCCTGCTCTGGCTTTACCTGCACTGCACCAGTTGAATTCCTCCCGGGGACGTTATCCCTGCCCTGCCTGTCACCATATAGCAGCAAATAACAACCTCGTGATGCTCTCATTGCGATGGCTCTTTGGCACAACAGCTTTTTGCAACAAGATGCAACAAAATCGGAGCTCGCTTTTCCTGTTCCTATTTGTGGCTTGTGGCAATGTTTTATTTTTAGCAAATTTCTTCCCTTGCCCTGCTGCTGCTGGTGGTGCAGTTCTGCATTTCGGCATCTGTCAAAGCTTGGCTGGTGTTTGGCCTCTTTCAACCAGCTGTTTTTGGTCCGAGCCCTGGAAACAAAAAACAAAAAAACCCTCTCCGACATACTGTGACAAACAAACTGGGGGAAACCAGCCAAACAACTTTGGCATTGCTCGTGAGAGAGAAAAGGAAATTGAGGAGGTGGGTCATGCATTATGTGTGTGTGGGGGGGGGTGCCCTTCCATGAGGCTGGAAATTTACGAAGCTTGGGGAAGAAAATGTTGAAAATTGGACGTTTTCCTGGCTATGTATAGGGAAGATCAGAGGGTCATTTCCCCTTGGAGAAGAGCTACTTGGATCGGGAGGCTCTCCTCACAGTCACTCATGCCCTTGTCACTTCATGGTTAGATTATTGCAACGCGCTCTACATGGGGCTACCCTTGAAAAGTGTTCGGAGACTACAGTTGGTCCAGAATGCAACCGCGCGAGCTATTGTGGGTGCACCTAGGTACACCCACATTACACCAATTCTCCACGAGCTGCACTGGCTCCCTATTGGTCTCCGGTCACAATTCAAGGTGTTGGTTATTACCTTTAAAGCCCTACATGGCTCAGGGCCAGGATATCTTCGAGACCGCCTTCTACCGCATAGCTCCCAACGACTGGTAAGATCCCACAGAGTTGGTCTCCTCTGGGTCCCGTCAGCCAAACAATGCCGACTGGCGGGCCCATGGTGGAGGGCCTTCTCTGTGGCGGCCCCAGCTCTCTGGAACCAATTACCTCCTGAGGTCCGGACCATCCCCACCTTATTGGCCTTCCGGAAAGCGGTGAAGACCTGGCTTTTCCGGCAGGCCTGGGGCCGTTGATCTCGCTCGTGCGATCCAGAGATCCGACCATGAATGGTGTGAATGAGTTTTTAATGTTTTTAATGTTTTTAATTCTTAAATGTTTTTTATAATGATGCATTGTGAGCCGCCCTGAGTCTTTGGAGAGGGGCGGCATACAAATTGAATTAATTGAATTGCGCGCGTGTGCAATCCCATTGCGAACCAGTAGTAAAGGTAAGTAGAACCTACTCCTTCCAGTTCTTCTGTTCTTCTGTTGTTCTGTTTGTTATTCTGTTATTCTATTGTGGGTGCTTCCATCACTGGAGGATTTCAAAAAAAAAAAAACAGAATTTGTCTGAAATGGTATAGGGTTTCTTGCCTGAACAGAGGGTTGGACTAGAAGACCTCCAAAGTCCCTTCCAACCCTCTGTTATTCTGTTGTTACTCTGTTATTCTGTTACAGGTCATCCTCAACTTAAATCCTTCATTTATTGAGCATTCAAAGTTATAACTGCACTGAAAAAAAGTGACTGAGGGCCATTTTTCACATTTAACGACCGTTGCACCATCCCCAGGGTCACGTGATCAAAATCCTTGTCAATTGATTCATATTTATGTCGGTAGCGGTGTCCTTGGGTCATGCGATCCCCTTTTGCGACCTTCTATCAAGCAAAGTCAATGGGGGAAGCTAGACTCACTTAACAAACTAGCAACTTCAGTAATTCACTTAACCACTGTTTCAAGAAAGGTTGTAAGAGGGGGCGAAATTCACTTAACAACTGTCGCCTAGCAACAGAAATGTTGGGCTGAATTGTGGTCGTAAGTCGAGGACCTCCTGTGTAGCTGCATTGTTTTTTATTTTGAAGGCGATTGCTATATATTTTTTCAGTTTATGTATGTCCGTGTGTATCCATGCACCTTCCCAGTAATCATAATACGTGTTCTTGCCGGTAGCAGCTAATCAAAGCCAAATAATTTACTGCTTTTTATAAAGCAATAAAATTGATCTTGAGCAGAATTAAGTTCAGCCTATTGGCTTGACCTTCCGCAACAATCCAGTTTCTCATGGGGCCCATTGGGAAAATTAATTGTCCTACAGGGTCAGATTAGAAGAAACGGAGTGAGTCCCTTGGGAGATGATTTGGTCTCCAAATACTTGCTTTTAGGACTGGGGTCAAAACTTTCCCCTTTAGCCAGCTGTTGGGAGGAGGGTGTGAGTCTAAACTGGTTTATAATGATTTTCATTTTGGCGATGATATTTGGAGGGAAAGGGTTGATAGCCTCTTGTTGTTAGCCATCTTGAATGCCCAAGGAATGGGGAGGTGGGAAGGAGAGGAGAAAAGAGAAGTAGGTGGAGGAGAGGAGAGGAGAGGAGAGGAGAGGAGAGGAGAGGAGAGGAGAGGAGAGGAGAAAGGGGGAGGAGGAGGAGGAGAAGGGGAGGAAAAGAAGGAGGAGAAAAAGGGAAGAAGTGGAAGAGAAAAGGGAGGGCAAGGAAGAGAAGGAGAAGAAGGGATGAAGAGTCAGAGAAGGAGGAGCAGAAGGGGAGAAGGAGAAAGGAGGGGGAAGGGGAGAAGTAGAGAATAGGAGAAGGAGGAGAAGGGAAGAAGAGGGCAGGGAAAGAAGAGGATCAGGAGAAGAGAAAAAAGAGGAGGAAGAAGAAGATAGGAAGAAGACAGCAGGATGAAAGAAGGAAGGGGCAACAAGAGGTTGAAGAAAGAAGAAGAGAAAAGAAGAAGGAAGGAAAGAGAAAAGAAGGGAGTAGAAAAGAATAGGGAGGGAGGAAGAAGAGGAAGAGAAAAGGGAGGAGAAGGAAGAGAAGGAGGAGAGGAGAGAAAAGGAGAAGGAGAGGGAAAGGGGGAAATGAGGAAAGAAGGTAGGAGGAGGAGGAAAAGGGAAAGAAGGAGGAGAGGAATAGTGGAGGAGAAGAGGGGAAGACGCAAGGAAGAAGGAAGAGCAAGAGGAGGGGAAGAAGAAGAGGAGTAGGAGGAACAGGAAGAAGGGGAAGAGAAAACAGGAGAAGGAGGAAGAGAAAGAAGGGAAGGAGAGGAGGGGGAAGGAAAAGAAAAAGGAAAAATAGAGAAGGAGAAGAAAGGATGGAGTCCCAGATGTCTGTGGATCCATTTCGGGTGGGCGGGGATGGAATGGGTGTTTGTGAGCTTAAACGGGAGGGGGAAATTGTTCCAATTTCTTTTCACTGCAAGTGAAATGTGAGCTTTTCCTTCCATGATGAATGTAGGCAACAGAGTGATTTATGGCTTCCAGACTTCCAAAAGGTTTGGTAACATCAATACGTTTTTTTTAATGGACCAATAAAGGAGCACATAGATTATAAGAGAAAATACTCGCAATATTCGCTCTTTGTTAGTAGTCGGGTAAAGGCATTTGCACAGCGTTCTTTGCTTTCAATCAACTGATGAAGTTGCCTAGTTGGGTCATGAAAGGCCTGCAACAAAAGCACCAAATCAAAGAACACCAAGGACCTCACAGTCATCCCCCTCCCTCCTCCTCCTCCTCCTCCTCCTCCTCCTCCTCCTCCTCCCTTCTAGCACTGACGATGTTCCCTAATTGGGCATGAAACATCTGCAAGAAAACCCCCAAAATCAGAGACCACCAAGGACTCCTCCTCCTCCTCTCACCTCACAGGAAGAGAAACCCAGATAAGCTTGTATTAACCCCAGACAAACCATCAAGCATTAAAAAACAATCAAGGAACCGCTAAGAATATTCACACCAACAAGGCATGCCACATGTATATAAATGGAGAGTAAACCCCTCTCACTTCTAATACTGATAATGTTACATTGTTGGGCCATGAAATGTCTGCAAGGAAATCTCCCAAGCTCAGAGAGAACCAAAGACTTCACATGAAGATAATAATAATAATAATAACAAAAAACAACAACAACAAGGTGAAGTTGAAATTAAACGAGGCATTTTCCAGGGCGATTCCCTTTCACCCCTACTTTTTATACTCTCAATGCTACCACTGACAATCATTTTGAAGAAGATGAACTGTGGATACGAATTTGCAAAGAAAGGACTGAAAATCTCACACTTGATGTACATGGATGATTTGAAGCTGTTTGGTAAAACAAAAGCTGAACTGAATTTATTAATTGAAAGCACAAAAGAATTCAGCCAAGACATCGGTATGCAGTTTGGAATTGACAAATGTGCAACAATAGCAACCAAAGCAGGCAAGATCATAGAAGAGGATGGAATAGAACTAGAGAATGAAGAAATGATAAAGGCAGTAAAATCAGAAGAAGGCTACAAGTACTTGGGGATTTTAGAGGCCTCTGACTTAATGCATAATAAAGTCAAGGAATTAACCTCAGCCAAGTACATTCGGCGAATTCGTAAGATATTAATGTCCAAGCTGAGTGGAGGAAACATCATAAAAGCCATAAATACCTGGGCTATACCTGTGATTCGATACTCTGCAGGAATAATTGACTGGACCCAGATGGAGTTAGACAGCTTGGACAGAAAAACAAGGAAGCTTATGACAATGAATCATGCCTTGCACCCCAAAAGTGATGTTGACCGATTATATTTACCAAGAGCAGAGGGTGGTCGAGGACTCCTACAAGTAAAGCAGACTGTGGAAGAAGAAAAATGCAGTTTGAATGATTACATCCAGAAAAGTGAAGAACCAATGATTAAGGAAGTAAATAAAGGAGGCCTTTTAAAGACAACTAAAACAAAAGCAGAATATAAGAAAGAAGTAATTGAGCAGCCACCTGAAAATTGGAAAAGCAAAGCTCTGCATAGCCAATACCTGAAAAGTATTGAAGGCAAAGCTGACCAGAAACTAACTTGGAACTGGTTAAGATCAGGAGTACTGAAAAAAGAAACAGAAAGCTTTATTTTAGCAGCTCAAGAACAAGCCCTAGCCACAAACTGCATGAAGGCAAAAATTCAACATGTTACCACCAACAGCAAATGCCGCCTCTGCAATGAGAAAGAAGAGACAGTCGACCACCTGATCAGTGGGTGCAGCAAAATTTCACAAACTGACTACCTACAACGCCATGACCGTGTTGCTAAGATCATTCACTGGAAATTGTGCCAGAAGTTTGGATTTGAGTACAGCAAAAACCACTGGGAACATCAGGTTGAGAAAGTTTTAGAGAATGAGAAACTCAAGATCTTGTGGGACTTTAGGATTCAGACTGACAGGCATTTGGTCCACAACACACCTGACATAACAATAGTTGAAAAGAAAAAAGTATGGTTCATTGACATTGCAATACCTGGTGATGCACAGATTGAAGATAAGCAGCAAGAAAAAATCGCAGAGTACCGGGACTTACAAATTGAAGTTGAGCGACTGTGGAAAAAGAAATCGTGTGTTGTCCCGATTGTAATTGGAGCCCTCGGAGCAATACCCAAAGGGCTACCCCGCTATTTAGAAATTCTAAATTTGCCGGATTTGAACATTTTGACTCTACAAAAAACCACCTTACTCGAAACAGCTTACATCCTCCGACGATACCTTAACAGTTCCTAGGTCCTTGGTTAGGACTCGAGCTGCTGAGCTATTAACCAGCCTCAAAGGCTGTGAATCTCACTAAAGATCAACAACAACAACAACAACAACAACAACAACAACAACAACAACAACAATAATAATAATAATAATAATAATAATAATTGGCGTTGACAGGCCACCTTAATGGGATCTGCTTGCATAATCCGCCGATACATCATGCAGTCCTAAACGCTTGGGAAGTATTCGACTAGTGATTTGGGATACGAAATCTAGCATGGTCATCTTGTTTGCTGTGTATACTATCATCATTATCATCATCATCATCATAAAGCACTTAAGAATATTTATCCAACTTACTGACATCCAGCTAGATTGCACAAAACTTTCATCTCACATCCCAAGAAAATAAATGTTGAAATTATCTCCACTTTCCTTCCCAAAGGAAATTATTATGAAATTATCTCCACTTCCCAAAGGAGTCTAAAAACATCATATCCACAAATCCCAAATGGAAGAAAACAAACAAACAAATTAAAAAAAAAATCCACTAAACCCAGGCTTTTTGAATGTGAAAGAGCACGATACCCATGTAAATCAGAGTCGTAGGAAAATTCATTACGCACATATGTGTGCAGATTATTCTGCTTATCAGCTGCTTTTTTTTTTTTTAAAGAAAGCCTAGAAGGAAAAAAAGATATTCAAGATGAACTTCAAAGTACATCATGTAAAAAAGCAAACTCAATGCCTGAAATAACAAGCATTTTGTACTTTTAAAGATGGGTAGCAAGGACAAATTGGTTTGTCTTTATTTCATTCATTTATTTCAAGGTAAACGCTGCCTAGCTTCATAACAAGGCTGGACCGATTATCATTTTTTACGGGTGGGAGGGAAAGGCCTTTGAATATTTTTTTTCAAATATTTCAATTTATTTCCATTTATTCCACTGAATTGCAAAATCTGCGTGCCGTTTCTGATGAACGTGGCTCAGTTCAAACGGTGAAAAATCCCTTGATAATTTAAAAAAAAAAAAAAAGACTTATCTTCCAAATAGACCAAATAAATAAAACAGTACCGCGATGAACAAAAGCGATTGCAGTAAAAGTTAAAAATAGCACGGCAGCATTAAAACTTTCATCAAAGGCCAGAGAGAGTTAATACAGGTAAGTCCTCCATTTATGATCACAACTGAGCTCAAAATTTCCGTCACTAAGTGAGACAGTTAAGCAGGTTTTGCCCATTGTATGACCTTTCTTGCCATGGTTGTTAAGTGAATGTGACTTCTCCGTGGGCTTTGCTTGTCAGTAAAAGAGATTACATGACCCCGGGACATTGCAACCGTCATAAATATGAGTCAGTTGTCGAGCGTCTGAATTTTAAGGTCACTTTTTTCAGTACTGTTGTAACTTTGGGCAGTCATTCGACAAAAATGTCGTAAGTCGAGGAGTACCTGCATGCAGTCGCCTGGAGCTGAAAATATTATTCAGATGATGCAATAAAAGGTATATGTGGAAATCAAGTGGCGAAGAGTCCCATAAGCTTTGGCCCGACTTTGGCTGAGAAGAAGTGGTTGGTTTACAGAGTTCACGGCTGGAACAAGATTTGATATCCTTTTAATGACATTGTTGAATCAACATAGTGGTGAAATCACTATTTTTTTTACTACCAGTTCTGTGGGCGTGGCTTGGTGTAGCTTGTTGGGTATGGCAGAGGAAGGATACTGCAAAATCCCCATTCCCTCCCCACTCCTGGGGGAAGGATACTGCAAAATCTCCATTCCCTCCCCTTTCCTGGGGGAAGGAACTGCAAAATCCCCATTCCCTCCCCACTCCTGGGGGAAGGATACTGCAAAATTTCCATTCCCTCCCCACTCCTGGGGGAAGGATACTGCAAAATCTCCATTCCCTCCCCACTCCTGGGGGAAGGATACTGCAAAATCCCCATTCCCTCCCCACTCCTGGGGGAAGGATACTGCAAAATCTCCATTCCCTCCCCACTCCTGGGGGAAGGATACTGCAAAATCTCCATTCCCTCCCCACTCCTGGGGGAAGGATACAGCAAAATCCCCATTCCCTCCCCACCCCAGGGGGAAGAATACTGCAAAATCTCCATTCCCTCCCCACTTCAGGGGGAAAGATACTGCAAAATCTCCATTCCCTCCCCACTCCAGGGGGAAGAATACTGCAAAATCCCCATTCCCTCCCCACCCCAGGGGGAAGAATACTGCAAAATCTCCATTCCCACCCCACTCTGGGGCCAGCCAGAGGTGGTATTTGCCAGTTCTCCAAACTACTTTTCACAATTGTGACTGTTGCAGCATCCCTTAATGTCAGGTGATCAAAATTTGGACGCTTGGCAACGAGTTCGTATTTATGACGGTTGCAGTGTCTCCCGGGGATCACCTGATCTCCTTTTGTGACCTTCTGACAAGCAAAGTCAATAGGGAAGCCAGATTCAGTCAGCAACTGTGTTACTCACTTAATAACCGCAGTGATTCACTTAACAACGGTGTCCTGAAAGTTTGTAAAATGTGGTGAAGCTCGCTTGACAAATGTTTCGCTGAGCAACAGAAATCTTGGGCTCGGTTTGGTCGCAAGTCGAGGACTACGTGTACAGTGAGAATCCGTGGAGAGCAGTGGAGAATTATCCAGATGTTGCTCAGGATCTGCTAGCAAAGTGTAGCGTAGAATCGGGAATGGCCTTGGGGGACGAAGGACGGAAATACAGCCCAGGAAACTATCCAGATAAAATAAATTTACAGGGAGCCCTCAGCTGCATAACAGACAGGGAAAGAAATTTTTAAAAGGTTATGAGGCCAGCAAGATTCCTTACGATAAATAGAATTAACTCATCATCTCCTGTTTTCTGTCTGGCCTGTTTGGGAGGCAGACACCCAATCCTAGGGAACTCGAAAGTTTAATTTTCATAAAACTTTTATTTTATTTTTATTTGCATCCGGGTCTGTTTCTTGTGATGAAAGGGGTTTTATTTGTGCGTTTATCATATTAAATAGCCGCTCTTATGCAGCTACAGATGTCACCCTGGGTGGTATACAGTAAAAAGCAAAACAATCTTAAATAGTCTTAAAAACCTTAACTAATTAAAAACATAAATATAAGTGAAGCCACGGGAGATGGCCTTTAATGGCTTCCGTGGAATATACCCGCTCTGCAGGACAGCCAGTTTGGTTTAGTAGTTAAGGCGCCTGGCTAGAAACCAGGAGACGATGAGTTCTAGTTCTGCCTTAGGCATGAAAGCTGGCTGGGTGACTTTGGGCCAGTCACTAGGAGATGGGGAGTTCTAGAACCATGTTAGGTACGAAAGCTGGCTGAGAGACTCTGGGCCAATCACCAGGAGACGGTGAGTTCTAGTCCCATTTTAGGCACAAAAGTCAACTGGGAGACTGGGCCAATCACCAGGAGCCGGTGAGTTCTAGAACCATGTTAGGTACGAAAGCTGGCTGAGAGACTCTGGGCCAATCACCAGGAGACTGTGAGTTCTAGTCTTATTTTAGGCACAAAAGTCGACTGGGAGACTGGGCCAATCACCAGGAGACGGTGAGTTCTAGTCCCATTTTAGGCACAAAAGTCAACTGGGAGACTGGGCCAATCACCAGGAGACGATGAGTTCTAGTCCCATTTTAGGCACAAAAGTCAACTGGGAGACTGGGCCAATCACCAGGAGACGGTGAGTTCTAGAACCACGTTAGGTACGAAAGCTAGCTGAGAGACTCTGGGCCAATCACTAGGAGACGGTGAGTTCTAGTCCCATTTTAGGCACAAAAGTCGACTGGGAGACTGGGCCAATCACCAGGAGACGGTGAGTTGTAGTCCAAACTTAGCCACAAAATCAGGCTGGGTGGCTTTGGGTCTCTCAGCCCAACCTGCCTGACAGGGGAAAATAGGAGGAGGAACGAATATTATGTAGGTTTGTCATCTTGAGTTACTTATAAAAATAATAAAGTTGGGATTTAAAAGATTTGATCTTTTTAAAAAAAAAAAAAACCAAAACCCTGATCTCCAGGTCAGCGAGTTTTAAGGGATTGCTGGAAAATCAGTAGGGCTGCTTCCAATCTAACTTTGGAAGAAAAGGAAGAAAAAGAAAAGAAAAACAAAACCCACAGGTACCGTATATGTGATACCTTGCTCAATAGTAGTAACTGTGAGAGGGATCTTGGAGTCCTAGTGGACAACCATTTAGATATGAGCCAGCCGTGTGCAGCAGCTGCCAAAAAAGCCAACACAGTTCTGGGCTGCATCAACAGAGGGATAGAATCAAGATCACGTGGAGTGTTAATACCACTTTATAATGCATTGGGAAGGCCACACTTGGAATATGGCATCCAATTTTGGTTGCTATGATGTAAAAAAGATGTGGAGACTCTAGAAAGGGTGCAGAGAAGAGCAACAAAGATGATGAGGGGACTGGATATATGAAGAAGGGTTGCAGGAACTGGGTATGTCCAGTTGAATGAAAAGAAGAACCCAGAAGTGACATGAGAGCAGTCTTCCAATATCTCAGGGGCTGCCCCAAAGAAGAGGGAGTCAAGCTATTCTCCAAAGCACCTGAGGGTAGGACAAGAAGCAATGGGTGGAAACTAATCAAGGAGAGAAGCAACCTAGAACTAAGGAGAAATTTTCTGACAGTGAGAACAATTTATCAGTGGAACAACTTGCCTCCAGATGTTCTGAATGCTCCACCACTGGAGGTTTTTAAGAAGATGTTGGATAACCATTTGTCTGAAATTTTATAGAGCTGTGATGGCGAGCCTATGGCATGCGTGGCACAGGTGGCGCACGTAGCCATATCAGTGGGCACACCAGCTCAGCTCTGGCGCGTATGTGCGTGCCGGCCACCTGATTTTCAGGCCTTTTGGGCCCACCAGGAAACAGGCTGTTTTCTGCCTCCGGAGGGCCTGGGGGTAGGTGGGGAAGGCTGTTTTCACCCTCCCCAGATGCATAGAGAGGATCTGGAGCCAGGTGACAAAGAAAAACGGGCCAGGAGCAAGGGGAGAGGGGAGGTTGGGCACGCATGCGTAGGGAGGGACGCATAGAATTATGGGTGTGGGCACACGCGTGCGCAAACCTCCCCCGCCCCTCCCCTTCCTGGCACACGATGGCAAAAAGGTTAGCTATCACTGGTATAGAGTTTCCTGCCAGAGCAAAGGGTTGGACTAGAAGACCTCCAAGGTCCCTTCCAACTGCAACAAGACATGTTCCAGAGCAGAGAAGCCCCCTCCCCCACTGAATTCCTTTAGTTAAGGATGTTCAAATTCATACATTTTTATCCTGGGATTGAGAAACTCTAAAATGCTGTGAGAAGATCATCGGTTGACTAACAGTAGACATCTTTTTTTTAAAAAAAAAAAATTATTTATTTCTTTACAACAAAATATTTATTCACACACAGATTGCAACGGAAGCTTTACACAATATATTAACTTCAGTCAAGATATACAAATAAAAAATAAAATCTACACTAACCTTATCCTTTTTTTATTCTATTATTCAACCAGATATACCATTGATCCCAACATTGAAAATATACGGAATCCTTTTGATCTCTCAAAATTTTTGTTAACCTGTCAGCTTCCGCATATTCAATAATTTTTCCCAAAATCAAATCTTCAGCGGGTAGGTCTTTCCCCTTCCAATGTTGAGCAAAACATATTCTTGCTGCAGTTGTGATATATGTAATCAGACACCATATATTCGTGCCTATCTTATCTGGCCTAATATTTAATAAATAATATTCTGGTTTCAATTGTAATTTATATCCCGTGATTTCTAATATCCACCTCTATATAAATCTCCAAAATTCGATTACCTTAGGGCAGGTCCACCATACGTGATAGTAAGTACCTATCTCCTCATACTTCCAACAATTTGGGGAGAGTCCTGGGAACATTTTGGCTAATCGAGCAGGAGGGAGATGCCATCTATACACCATCTTATAAGTTTTCTTTGTAAGTGGTTGCCATCAGAAATTTCAATTGTTTCGTCCATATTTCTTCCCATTTTATCAGTTCAATTGAGTAACCAATATTTCTCCCCCAGGCAATCATTGAATCTTTAACAATCTCATCCCCTATCCAATAGGTTATTAAGAATTTATAGATCTTAGATAATATTCTTTCCTCCTTTCCTAATATAATACTATCTATTTCTTGCTGGGTCATATCTATACCACTTTGTTCCTTGTCTTTCTTATATTTAGAGCTGATCTGGGCATAAGACCACCAATCCAATTTTATTCCTTGAAGCTCTAACTCAGTTCTTGTTTTTAAGCAGCCTTGGGCATCCAACAATGATGGCCTCCAGATGTTTTGGACTGCTGCAGTCCGGCCATTGGCTGTGAGATGTTTGCAAGTACTGAAAACTGACCTCCAAAACATCTGGAAGTCAACTACGGCCCAACTCTGCCCAAGTCAGTTGGTTCAATTACTGGGACCTGAAAGTTCATGGTGAACCAGAAGCTGTGTGAGACAGTGCTTCTCAGGAGAAATTAAGTTGTAGGGTCGAGAAGCCAAACAGAAGGCAGGAGCAAGTAATAATTAAGGAGGGGAAAAAAACTGTCAAGATTAAAAAAAATAAAATGAAATCAGTAAAGGAAGACCTTATCTGTTCCTTTTTGTGGGGTCTTTGATGCTGCAAGATTGTTTATTTGCAGATGTTTCATGACCCAACTATGTAGCATTGTCAGTGATAGAAGGCTTGGGGGTCTTGGAGGAAGAGGAGGGAAAGTGGGAGGAGGAGGAGGAGGAAGAGTGGGAGGAGGAGGAGGACTGATTTACTTAACATCTGTGGCAAGAAAGGTCAGAAAATGGGGTGAAATTCACTTAACAACTGTCTTGCTTAGCAACATGAATTTTGAGCTCTGTTCTGGTCGTAAGTTGAGGACTACCTGTATTTCTGACTCCAACGTTGCTGGAAAAAATATTTTTTTCCCCTGCACTAGATAAGTCTCCGACCCCAGAGCTGGGGATTTTAGGCTAAGCAACCTCCTTTGCCATCATCGCTTTGCCGCAAAAGTCCAGCAGTTTACTTAAAGACTCAGAGAGAGAAAAATTACATGAAAAATAAAATAAAGAGGAAGCACAACGTAATCTGCCTTAATCTGGCATCGCTGCAAGAAAATAAAATGCGGGCGCTAGAGAGCAACAGATTTCTTAAACCAACCTGCATTGGGTACAGATTGGATTTTGCCGTCCCGAGATGAGCTGTAACGCTTAACTGATCCACCAGCAGACAATTCTGATTTAAGGTTCAATTTATAATCTCTGAGCACAGCAGGTTTCAGATTTTCCTCTAGGTAGGAAAGTGTTTCTGAACCTCAGCATCTTTAAAATATGAGGACATCGACTCCCAGAATCCCCCAGTCAGCATGCTTTAAGAGGGGTGGACTTCATCTCCCAGAATTCCCCTGCTTTAAGGTATGCAGATTTTGACTCCCCAAATCCCACAACCAGCAAACTTTAAGATGTGCAGGCTTCAACTCCCAGAATTCCCCTGCAAATGGGTTTTAGGATGTCTGCAGCAACTCCTAGAATTTCCCAGTTATTATGCTTCAAGATGGATAGACTTCATATCCCAGAATCCATCAGCCAGCATGCTTATAGAGGGGTGGACTTCAGGACCCAAAATTCCATATCTTGGAAGAAGAAGAAAAAAACACTTCTGTTTTTTTAATTATTTACATTTTTAAAGACTTTTTTTTTTCTTCCCAAATCCTCAAATTCAACTCTTGGGAGATTCAAAACAGTCAAGATTGTGGTTTTGATTGCATTTCCTTTTTTGACCCTGTCTGCAGACTCCTTGCTTGATTTAAAATGCAGGAAGAAAAGGGAGACTTCAGAAAAGTGTCTTTCGTAGAGAATAATTTCATTTAAATCTTTTTTTTTTTTTTTTTTTAAAGCAGAACGAATAGCATGCCAACGATGTGGCTGAGAAATTTACATTATTCTCTGGAAAAAAAATAGCTCAGCCGGCCTCACCTCTATTTGTGCTTAAGAACAGGATAAAGAATTATGAAAATCTCTTTTGTAATCTGTTTGGGGATCTCTTAGGAAGAGTACATAGATTTTAGCAGCACAAACTTAAACCTGTTTCTAAAACTTGGGTTGCGAAACAAATCAGCCATAAATCTCCATGGCAATGTGTGTGTGTGTGTGTGTGTGTGTGTGTGTGTGTGTGTATGTGTATTTAATTTTTAGATCCACACATCCATTTGTCGAAGGATAAATGTCACTTCTGAAAAAAATCGACTTCGCTCCATTTTGGAACGGAATTTATTTTTCTCAAATCAAAACTCCGTCCACCAAAGACATTTATTGATGCATCTAAATGGTTTCCTGTTTCTGAAAACTGGGCTCGGTTGGAAATTTATACAAACCGAGAAACTTTTTTGGACTTTTGACTAATTACTGTGTTTATTTGGAGGAGCTGTGTTTAAAAAAAGGTTTGTCAGCTAGGGAAAATCCAGAAGAAAAATGGATGTTTTTTTTTAAAAAAAAAATGGAATTATGAAACAATAACAGAGAAAAATATTGTCAGAGAGGCTGGAACAATACTCTTCCAAGCTACGGTTGAAACTTCCAGTTTCAAAAGACAGTCCTCAACTTACAATTCTTTGTTTAGTGACCGTTCGAAATTACAATGGCACTGAAGAAAGTGACTTACACAGGTAGTCCTCGAGTTACAGCAGTTCGTTTAGTGACCGTTTGAAGTTGCAATGACACTGAAAAAAATGATATGACTGTTTTTCACACTTATGACCGATGCAGGGTCCTTAGGGTCACACAATCAAAATTCAGAGGTTTGATAGTGATTCATATTTAATATCGCTGCCATGTCCTCTTTTGCGACCTTCTGACAAACGAAGGCTATGGGGAAGCCAGATTCACTTAACAACCATGTGGCTAACATAACAACTGCAGTAATTTGCTTAAAAACAGAAAGTTGGAAAAAAATGGGGCAAAGCTCCCCGAACAACTGTCTCACTTTGCAATGGAAATTTGGGGCTCAATTTGGGTCGTAAGTCAAAGACTCTGTGCATTGTGCTCTTTTCCCCTTACTCTATTCATCCCATCAGATGGAGCAGGGGTGCTGTGCATGTGTCTAATTGTGTGCTTATTTGGGTGTGCCAAGGAAACAAAACCTTTTTTATTGTTGCATTCGCACAGTGTGTGTGTGTGTATATAAAATGCCTCCCCTGAGAATCGCATTTCAACATTTGGGATCTGTCACTTTTTAAACTGCTGTGTTTATAATGTTGATTTTAGTGTTGTGTTTATGGATGTTCTAAGGAAAGGAGTTTTTTGTTTTTGTTTTTTTTTGAAATGTGGTTTCCGTAAACCTTAATTGCTAGTTCAAATGTTGGCTGTCATAGATTTGACCTTTTTAATGTACTCTTTGTGGCTTGTACGGATGCCCAGCTGGCCAATTATTGGGTGGTTTTAAAAGCTTTTCCAGGAGTAAAACTGGAATCGGAAATACTATGCCTTGTGCAATAGTTTCTAAAGACGGAGTGAAGAGTGAAACGTCGCAGCTGGGATGCCTGTTTTTCATTGTTGGGTTTGCTAGAGGGTCAAGTAAGCTCACCAGGAGACGGTGAGTTCTAGTCCCGCCTGAAGCATGAAACTTGGCTGGATGACTTTGGGACAATTACCAGGAGACGGTGAGTTCTAGTTCTGTCTTAGGCATGAAAGCTGGTTGGGTGACTATGGGCCAATAAGCAGGAGATGGTGAGTTCTAGTTCTGCCGTAGGCATGAAAGCTGGTTGGGTGACTATGGGCCAATCAGCAGAAGACAGTGATTTCTAGTCCCACCCTAGGCATGAAAGCAGGTTGGGTGACTATGGGCCAATAAGCAGGAGACGGTGAGTTCTAGTTCTGCCGTAGGCATGAAAGCTGGTTGGGTGACTATGGGCCAATCAGCAGAAGACAGTGAGTTCTAGTCCCGCCCTAGGCATGAAAGCTGGTTGGGTGACTATGGGCCAATCAGCAGGAGACGGTGAGTTCTAGTCCCGCCCTAGGCATAAAAGCTGGTTGGGTGACTATGGGCCAATCAGCAGGAGACGGTGAGTTCTAGTTCTGCCTTAGGCATGAAAGCTGGTTGGGTGACTATGGGCCAATAAGCAGGAGACAGTGAGTTCTAGTCCCACCCTAGGCATGAAAGCTGGTTGGGTGACTATGGGCCAATAAGCAGGAGACGGTGAGTTCTAGTTCTGCCGTAGGCATGAAAGCTGGTTGGGTGACTATGGGCCAATCAGCAGAAGACAGTGAGTTCTAGTCCCACCCTAGGCATGAAAGCTGGTTGGGTGACTATGGGCCAATAAGCAGGAGACGGTGAGTTCTAGTTCTGCCGTAGGCATGAAAGCTGGTTGGGTGACTATGGGCCAATCAGCAGGAGACGGTGAGTTCTAGTCCCGCCCTAGGCATAAAAGCTGGTTGGGTGACTATGGGCCAATCAGCAGGAGACGGTGAGTTCTAGTTCTGCCTTAGGCATGAAAGCTGGTTGGGTGACTATGGGCCAATAAGCAGGAGATGGTGAGTTCTAGTTCTGCCGTAGGCATGAAAGCTGGTTGGGTGACTATGGGCCAATCAGCAGAAGACAGTGAGTTCTAGTCCCACCCTAGGCATGAAAGCTGGTTGGGTGACTATGGGCCAATAAGCAGGAGACGGTGAGTTCTAGTTCTGCCGTAGGCATGAAAGCTGGTTGGGTGACTATGGGCCAATCAGCAGAAGACAGTGAGTTCTAGTCCCGCCCTAGGCATAAAAGCTGGTTGGGTGACTATGGGCCAATCAGCAGGAGACGGTGAGTTCTAGTTCTGCCTTAGGCATGAAAGCTGGTTGGGTGACTATGGGCCAATAAGCAGGAGACAGTGAGTTCTAGTCCCACCCTAGGCATGAAAGCTGGTTGGGTGACTATGGGCCAATAAGCAGGAGACGGTGAGTTCTAGTTCTGCCGTAGGCATGAAAGCTGGTTGGGTGACTATGGGCCAATCAGCAGAAGACAGTGAGTTCTAGTCCCACCCTAGGCATGAAAGCTGGTTGGGTGACTATGGGCCAATAAGCAGGAGACGGTGAGTTCTAGTTCTGCCGTAGGCATGAAAGCTGGTTGGGTGACTATGGGCCAATCAGCAGGAGACGGTGAGTTCTAGTCCCGCCCTAGGCATAAAAGCTGGTTGGGTGACTATGGGCCAATCAGCAGGAGACGGTGAGTTCTAGTTCTGCCTTAGGCATGAAAGCTGGTTGGGTGACTATGGGCCAATAAGCAGGAGATGGTGAGTTCTAGTTCTGCCGTAGGCATGAAAGCTGGTTGGGTGACTATGGGCCAATCAGCAGAAGACAGTGAGTTCTAGTCCCACCCTAGGCATGAAAGCTGGTTGGGTGACTATGGGCCAATAAGCAGGAGACGGTGAGTTCTAGTTCTGCCGTAGGCATGAAAGCTGGTTGGGTGACTATGGGCCAATCAGCAGAAGACAGTGAGTTCTAGTCCCGCCCTAGGCATGAAAGCTGGTTGGGTGACTATGGGCCAATCAGCAGGAGACGGTGAGTTCTAGTCCCGCCCTAGGCATAAAAGCTGGTTGGGTGACTATGGGCCAATCAGCAGGAGACGGTGAGTTCTAGTCCCGCCCTAGGCATAAAAGCTGGTTGGGTGACTATGGACCAATCAGCAGGAGACGGTGAGTTCTAGTCCCGCCCTAGGCATGAAAGCTGGTTGGGTGACTATGGACCAATCAGCAGGAGACGGTGAGTTCTAGTTCTGCCTTAGGCATAAAAGCTGGTTGGGTGACTATGGGCCAATCAGCAGGAGACCTGAGTTCTAGTGCCGCCCTAGGCATGAAAGCTGGTTGGGTGACTATGGGCCAATCAGCAGAAGACAGTGAGTTGTAGTCCCGCCCTAGGCATGAAAGCTGGTTGGGTGACTATGGGCCAATCAGCAGGAGACAGTGAGTTCTAGTCCCGCCCTAGGCATGAAAGCTGGTTGGGTGACTATGGGCCAATCAGCAGGAGATGGTGAGTTCTAGTCCCGCCCTAGGCATGAAAGCTGGTTGGGTGACTATGGGCCAATCAGCAGAAGACAGTGAGTTCTAGTCCCGCCCTAGGCATGAAAGCTGGTTGGGTGACTATGGGCCAATCAGCAGAAGACAGTGAGTTCTAGTTCTGCCTTAGGCATAAAAGTTGGTTGGGTGACTATGGGCCAATCAGCAGGAGACGGTGAGTTCTAGTCCCGCCCTAGGCATGAAAGCTGGTTGGGTGACTATGGGCCAATCAGCAGGAGACGGTGAGTTCTAGTTCTGCCTTAGGCATAAAAGCTGGTTGGGTGACTATGGGCCAATCAGCAGGAGACGGTGAGTTCTAGTTCTGCCTTAGGCATAAAAGCTGGTTGGGTGACTATGGGCCAATCAGCAGGAGACGGTGAGTTCTAGTCCCGCCCTAGGCATGAAAGCTGGTTGGGTGACTATGGGCCAATCAGCAGGAGACGGTGAGTTCTAGTTCTGCCTTAGGCATAAAAGCTGGTTGGGTGACTATGGGCCAATCAGCAGGAGACGGTGAGTTCTAGTCCCGCCCTAGGCATAAAAGCTGGTTGGGTGACTATGGGCCAATCAGCAGGAGACGGTGAGTTCTAGTTCTGCCTTAGGCATGAAAGCTGGTTGGGTGACTATGGGCCAATAAGCAGGAGACGGTGAGTTCTAGTTCTGCCGTAGGCATGAAAGCTGGTTGGGTGACTATGGGCCAATCAGCAGAAGACAGTGAGTTCTAGTCCCACCCTAGGCATGAAAGCTGGTTGGGTGACTATGGGCCAATAAGCAGGAGACGGTGAGTTCTAGTTCTGCCGTAGGCATGAAAGCTGGTTGGGTGACTATGGGCCAATCAGCAGAAGACAGTGAGTTCTAGTCCCGCCCTAGGCATGAAAGCTGGTTGGGTGACTATGGGCCAATCAGCAGGAGACGGTGAGTTCTAGTCCCGCCCTAGGCATAAAAGCTGGTTGGGTGACTATGGGCCAATCAGCAGGAGACGGTGAGTTCTAGTCCCGCCCTAGGCATAAAAGCTGGTTGGGTGACTATGGACCAATCAGCAGGAGACGGTGAGTTCTAGTCCCGCCCTAGGCATGAAAGCTGGTTGGGTGACTATGGACCAATCAGCAGGAGACGGTGAGTTCTAGTTCTGCCTTAGGCATAAAAGCTGGTTGGGTGACTATGGGCCAATCAGCAGGAGACCTGAGTTCTAGTGCCGCCCTAGGCATGAAAGCTGGTTGGGTGACTATGGGCCAATCAGCAGAAGACAGTGAGTTGTAGTCCCGCCCTAGGCATGAAAGCTGGTTGGGTGACTATGGGCCAATCAGCAGGAGACAGTGAGTTCTAGTCCCGCCCTAGGCATGAAAGCTGGTTGGGTGACTATGGGCCAATCAGCAGGAGATGGTGAGTTCTAGTCCCGCCCTAGGCATGAAAGCTGGTTGGGTGACTATGGGCCAATCAGCAGAAGACAGTGAGTTCTAGTCCCGCCCTAGGCATGAAAGCTGGTTGGGTGACTATGGGCCAATCAGCAGAAGACAGTGAGTTCTAGTTCTGCCTTAGGCATAAAAGTTGGTTGGGTGACTATGGGCCAATCAGCAGGAGACGGTGAGTTCTAGTCCCGCCCTAGGCATGAAAGCTGGTTGGGTGACTATGGGCCAATCAGCAGGAGACGGTGAGTTCTAGTTCTGCCTTAGGCATAAAAGCTGGTTGGGTGACTATGGGCCAATCAGCAGGAGACGGTGAGTTCTAGTTCTGCCTTAGGCATAAAAGCTGGTTGGGTGACTATGGGCCAATCAGCAGGAGACGGTGAGTTCTAGTCCCGCCCTAGGCATGAAAGCTGGTTGGGTGACTATGGGCCAATCAGCAGGAGACGGTGAGTTCTAGTTCTGCCTTAGGCATAAAAGCTGGTTGGGTGACTATGGGCCAATCAGCAGGAGACGGTGAGTTCTAGTCCCGCCCTAGGCATGAAAGCTGGTTGGGTGACTATGGACCAATCAGCAGGAGACGGTGAGTTCTAGTTCTGTCTTAGGCATGAAAGCTGGTTGGGTGACTATGGACCAATCAGCAGGAGACGGTGAGTTCTAGTTCTGCCTTAGGCATAAAAGCTGGTTGGGTGACTATGGGCCAATCAGCAGGAGACGGTGAGTTCTAGTCCCGCCCTAGGCATGAAAGCTGGTTGGGTGACTATGGGCCAATCAGCAGGAGACGGTGAGTTCTAGTTCTGCCTTAGGCATAAAAGCTGGTTGGGTGACTATGGGCCAATCAGCAGGAGACAGTGAGTTCTAGTCCCGCCCTAGGCATGAAAGCTGGTTGGGTGACTATGGGCCAATCAGCAGGAGACGGTGAGTTCTAGTCCCGCCCTAGGCATAAAAGCTGGTTGGGTGACTATGGGCCAATCAGCAGGAGACGGTGAGTTCTAGTCCTGCCTGAGGCATGAAAGCCAGCTGGGTGACTTTGCATATATTAATTCCAGAGGTTTTAAAAGCTAAAATGCAACTGAAACCAGAGATTTTAACTTTTGGGATTTAGGGAAAGCAACTGGAGGAAAAACAGCCATGGATTTTTGCTTTTATATACCATAACTGCATTGGGATTATAATTTGAAACTTTGAACAGACGTCAAATGAGCAGTTGCATGGATTTTCTTTAGTAGATACGGACAGGGATGCCAAAAGGATCATTGATCCAAAGCAATTTTCCCCAAGAGGGTATGCACTAGATATGCTGGACTACAAGTCCCATTATGCTGTGCCACCTTTAGCAAAGTCTCCAGGATGTTCAAGGATATTAGCAGGTTTCCCCCCCCCCCCAATCTTCTCTGCAAATACAGATAATCCTTGATTTACAACGCGTCAGTTGTAAGTATGAAAAATAACCATACATCATTTTTTTTCAGAGCCGTTCTAACAGTCACTAAACAGGTTGTTGTAAGTCAAGGACTACCCTTTTAAATGATCCCGTTAAGAACCTTTAAGATGCTCAAATTTGTTCCCATCACCTTAGCGAGCGTGCAGTGGATGATGGGCACCCAAGTCCAGCATTTCTGGACGAGTACCCAGCAGTGAAAAATGAGAAGGAATTCAGGGTGGAAAAATTAAAAGGAACATAGACCAAAAAATGCATATACAGTACAGTATTTAAAAACATCCAAGTTCCTTCCAGTTCAGTTGAAAAACTATAAATAGCTCGGAGGAATACAACTAAAATAGACACTAAAATCTTACAAGGAAAGGACGGGTTTAATCTGACTTCTATACAGACAGTTCTCGATTTACAACAGTTCATTTAGTGACCTTTTGAAGTTGGAACAGCACTGGAAAAAAACTGATTTATGACCATTTTTCACACTTATGGCTGTTGAAGCACCCCCCAGGGTTGCATGATCAAAATTCAGAGGCTTGGCAACTGACTCGTACTTATGACGGTTGCAATGCCCCAGGGTCATGTGATCAACCTTCTGACGAGCAAAGTCAACGGGATTCACTTAACAACCGTGTTACTAACTTAACCACTGCAGTGATTCACTTAACAACTGTGGCAAGGAAAGGGCATAAAATAGGGCAAGCCTCACTTAACAATTGCCTCGCTTAGCAACAGGAATTTGGGGCCCAATTGTGGTCGTAACTCAAGGACTACCTATTAGGAATTCCCCTAGATGATTGGATGGGCTACAAAGAGAACAATTCAGCACCCTAAAAAATTTTAGAGGCCCTAATAAAATAGCGTTTGTATTATAAAAAGAAGAGTACAGTGATATAACTTTAAAAAGAGAGAGAGAGAGATTATATTTCTCTTATAAATGCTGTGAAGAATATCAGAATAATAGATTTAAACTGGCTAAATAAATAAATAAAAGGCTAAAACATACGAAAACGATTGCTCGAATTGGGTAGGTCTTAATGAAAAGAATGATAGTTATGTTCCGATATTTGAGGGCTGCCTAAAAAGAAGAGGGGGGGGAGGGGGTCAACCTATTTCCAAAAGCACCTGAAGGCAGGACATTAGAAGTAATGGACGGATTATTAAGGAGAGAACCTTTTTTCCTTTCTCGGCCCACGGGAAGTCAGGAAACGAGGCCGTTTTTGCCCTCCCCAGGCTCCTAGAAAGGCTCTGGCGCCTGGGGAGGGCGAAAACCGGGCCTACCAGGCCCACTGTGCCATCATGTGCTTAAAGTGGGGGGGGGATGTGGGGGGGTTGGGGTGCATAGAATTGTGGGTGTGGGCACGTGCGCAAGCGACCACCGGCGCTCCCCCTACTTTTGGCTCGCGATGGCAAAAAGGTTAGCCATCACGATTATAGGGTCTCCTGCTTGAGGAAGGGGTCTAACGAGAAGACCTGCAAGGTTCTTTCCAACTCTGTTCTTTTTTTCAACTCGGGTTATATAAATTTAAAAATAGAGCTCAAACTTTTACAGACCTCCCCTTTTGAATATTTGTGCAATCCCAACAGTATTCAGATGTTCTCGTAGCAGGGAGGGAGGCAGGCAGGCAGGAAAAGAGGGAGGGAGGGAGGGAGGGAGGAAGGAAGGAAGGAAGGAAGGAAGGAAGGAAGAAGGGAGAAAAGAAAGAAGGGAGGAAGGAAAGAAAGAAAGGAGGAAGGAGGAAGGAAAGAAGGAAAGAAGGGAGGAAGGAAAGAAGGAGGGAGGGAGGAAGGGAAGGAGGGAGGGAGGGAGGGAGGAAGGAAGAAGGGAGAAAAGAAAGGAGGAAGGAAAGAAAGAAAGGAGGAAGGAAAGAAGGAAAGAAGGGAGGAAGGAAAGAAGGAGGAAGGGAAGGAGGGAGGGAGGGAGGAAGGAAGGAAGAAGGGAGAAAAGAAAGAAGGGAGGAAGGAAAGAAAGAAAGGAGGAAGGAAAGAAGGAAAGAAGGGAGGAAGGAAGGAAAGAAGGGAGGGAGGAAGGGAAGGAGGGAGGGAGGAAGGAAGGAAGAAGGGAGAAAAGAAAGAAGGGAGGAAGGAAAGAAAGAAAGGAGGAAGGAAGAAGGAAAGAAGGGAGGAAGGAAAGAAGGAGGGAGGGAGGAAGGGATGGAGGGAGGGAGGGAGGAAGGAAGGAAGGGAGAATGGGGGAAGGAAGAAGGAAGGAGGAAGGGAGGGAGGGAGGGAGGAAGAGAGAAGGGAGGAAGGAAGGAAGGAAGGAATTAATTAATTAATTAATTAATTAATTAATTTTAATCCTGGCCTGTGATTCCCAAGACACCACACCCTCCTCCAAGCATCTGGCAGCAATGTTGTTGCACCCCCCAACAGCAAGTGGACGCAGAGATGACCAATTTGCAGAGTGTTATGATACAGCCCAGCACAACAGCTGGAGCAGATGTTGACTCAACCTGCGGCTGGACTGCAGATGGCAGCTCAGATGTTGCTCTGGGTTTCCCGTGGAAGCTTCCTGGAAAGATTCGGGCAGGTGGGAGCAGGATTAATTGCAGGCATTCACCATTCAATGGGGAAGGTTTGCGGACAGGCAAACTGGTGGCGTTTTCCACTAATCACTCCGTGTGTGTGTGTGTGTGTGTGTGTGTGTATTGTGCTGAGTTTGCCAAAGGACGCAGCAGCTAAGTGGTTAGCGCTGTATAGGTATGCCTACTCTGATGAAAAGAAGGACCAGGGGAGACATGATAGCAGTCTTCCGATATCTCAGGGGCTGCCCCAAAGAAGAGGGAGTCAAACTATTCTCCAAAGCACCTGAGGGCAGGACAAGAAGCAACGGGTGGAAACTAATCAAGGAGAGAAGCAACCTAGAACTAAGGAGAAATTTCCTAATCATTAGAATAATTAACCAGTGGAACAACTTGCCTCCAGAAGCTGTGAGTGCTCCAACACTGGAAGTTTTTAAGAAGAGATTGGATGACCCATTTGTCTGAAGTGGTGTAGGGTTTCCTGGATTAGACGAGTCCAGAGTTTCTTGGACTAGAAGATCTCCAAGATCCCTCCCAACTCTGTTATTCTAGTGCCTGCAAGTGTGGCAAAAAAGGGTCACAAAACGGGGCAAAACCTACTTAACAAATGCCTCGCTTAGCAACATTAACTTTGGGCTCGATGGTGGTCGTAAGTCGAGGACTACCTGTATGGAGAGTCCTCAACTTACAACCATTCTTTTAGCGAATTCATCACACTTTTAGCGATACCAACTACTACAGACACAACCGATTGACAGCATGCCTTGTGTGGTCTTGTGAAGTTACCGGCAGAAGAAGAGAGTAACAAAACTACACTTTGTTCCCATAGTCTGTTTCCCCCAAGAACCTGGGGAGGGGGGGGAATGTATCTGACAGGAAGGGTGATGTCATGGTATGTGGGAATGACCTTGGAGGCAGGAGGAAGAGATGCTGCCTATGGACCGGTTAGATAAGAGGAAGCGTAGCCCACAGCTGCATACGAAGAACGGTTACAGGAACTGAGCATGGCTAGTCTAGTGAAGAGAAGGACCAGGGGAGACAGGATAGCCGTCTTCCAATATTTGAGGGGCTTCCACAGAGAGGAGGGGGGTCAATCTATTTCCCAAAACACCTGAAGGCCAGACAAGGAATAATGGATGGAAACTGAACAAGGAGAGATTCAACCTGGAAATAAGGAGAAATTTCCTGACAGTGAGAGCAATCAACCAAGGGAACAGAAGTTGCCTTCAGAAGTTGTGGGAGCTTCATCACTGGAGGATTTCAAGAAGAGACTGGGCAGCCATCTGTCAGAAATGGTGTGAGGTCTGTTTGGGTGGGGGGTTGGACTAGATGACCTACAAGGTCCCTTCCAACTCTGGTAATCTATAATCTGTAATCTCCACCTCCTCCTCTCCACAAACCCTCCTTCCCTTCTAGCACTGATGGTATTACATAGGTGGGTGATGAAATGTTTCTTGCAGACTGGGGGAGCCCTCTCCTCTCCCCAATCTCTACTCCCTTCTAGCACTGATGATGTTACCTAGGTAGGTCATGAAATGTCTGCAAGAAAAGCACCAGGCTCAGAGAGCACCAAGAACTCCACTCCGAGCTACAAATATTCTCTTCTCAAGTAGAATTGGCATATCTGCATCAGTTTTCTGTCTGATATGCCTGGGAAAGCTGAGATTAGTTCAAATTCAGCAACCCCAAATATTTAACAACCTAATGGTGTACAAAGTGCAGTGATGTGGAAATATTTATTCAGAGAATATGACTTTATTGGCAAACAGCTCGTATCATAATGGAGTTATTACAGTTTCAGCACCCGGAAATGTTGCCAATTGATTTTCCCTGGATTTGTCAAGGATTTTTAATAGTTGGTGGGGGGGGGGGTTGTCCGAAACCCCCACTTACCTGCTGGAATTTCGGGAGGAAATTTGGACGTAAAAGGCAGTTGCTGTGGAGGTAGTCCTCGACTTACGACCATTCATTTAGTGACCATTCACAGTTACAATGGCACAGAGAAAAACTAGCATTTTTCGCACCACGGTTACAGCCTCCCCACGGTTACGTGATCAAAATTCACTTTCTTGACAACTGACTCAGACTTACGTCGGTTGCAGTGTCCCTGGGGGTCATGCGATCCACTTTTGCGACCTTTTGTCAATGGAGGAAGCCAGATTCATTTAACAACCGTATTACTAACTTAGCAACTGCCATGATTCATTTTACAACTGTGGCAAGAGAGGTCGTAAAAGCAGGCAAAACTCACTTAAGAACGGTCTCTTAAGAACTGAATAACAAACGGTTTCTAACTTTTTTCCTCCGGATGTTTTTTTTTTTTTTGTAGGTTTCCGGAATAACTCCAGAGTGCGCCATCATGCTAGCCATTGAAGCTGAACGAGAGAAATGCGCGAGATACTCCAGTTCGGATAATCTGACTTTAGGTAAGAAGTTAGACAACCTTTTCATCTCCTTAAAAACAGTGAAAACATCAGTACTGCAGGCTACTTCTGCTGACTGCCAGCTGACTGCAGTTTGGCAGTTCGAATCTCACCGGCTCAAGGTTGACTCAGCCTTCCATCCGCCTTCCGAGGTCGGTAAAATGAGGACTCAGATTGTTGGGGGCCATAAACCGACTCTGTAAACAGCTTAGAGAGGGCTGTAAAGCAGTATATAAGTCTGTGCGCTATTGCTGTCTAAACTGGTGGCACGGTGGCTAGGCTGCAGTATTGCAGGCTGACTCTGCCCACAGCCAGGAGTTCGATCCTGACTGGTTCAAGGTTGACTCAGCCTTCCATCCTTCCGAGGTGGGTAAAATGAGGACCCAGATTGTTGGGGGCAATAGGCTGACTCTGTAAACTGCTTAGAGAGGGCTGTAAAAGCACCGTGAAGAGGTATATAAGTCTAAATGCTAGTGCTATTGTTTCTGGTGACAAAGTTATGATTCCGGCCACTTCTTATTATGGAATTGTTTTGTCGTCTGAGCAAAGACATTTCTGAACAAACATCCATTTCTGAGAGCCATCATTCATGGTCTGCAACAGTGATGGGTTTCAAAAATTTTTACAACCAGTTCTATGGGTGTAGCTTGGTGGGCGTGGCATGGTTTGGTGGGCGTGGCTTGGTGGGCGTGGCAGGGGAAGGATATTGTAAAATCTCCATTCCCTCCCCAATCCAGGGGAAGGATACTGCAAAATCCCCATTTCCTCCCAATCAGCTGGGACTTGGGAGGTACAGAATAGATGGGGGTGGGGCCAGTCAGAATTTTTATTACCGGTTCTCCGAATCACTCAAAATTTCCGCTACCGGTTCTCCAGAACTGGTCTGAACCTGCTGAAACTCACCTCTGATCTGCACTGTGGTCAGCTCTTCAGTTATTAATTCGGAAGTTCAAACATTGGTCCGTCTGAAAAACAGGTGAGATACAGCACAGGTAGTCCTCGACTTATAAACCACTCCTTTAGCGACTGTTTGAAGTTGCAACCGCACTAAAAAAAGGTGATGTCAGCGTCTCAGCGCTGACACAGAAAAGGGAGGATGAAGCCTGAACTTTTGCCTGCTAAATCCCTTTGAAGATTCGGTCTCCTTGGAGATGGGGAGGGGGGAAACATTCCTGTGAACTGACGGGAAAAGGAATCAGGAGAGTGACTTGGAAGATAGCCAATGAGAAGCAGAGAATTGGGGATCGGAAAGGGAGGGATTGGGGGGCAAAGGTCAGTATTGACCGCGAAGAGCCAGGATCCGGTTGCTGTACTCGAATAAAGAAAAAATTTCCTTAAAGATTGGCAGTTTGGAAGTTCATTTATTTTGAGATAGCCTGACAGGTGACTTATAACCATTTTTCACACTCACGACCATTTCAGTGTCATGTGATCAAAATTCAGATGCTTCATATTTATGACGGCGGGATGCTGTGATCCTCTTTTGAGACTTTCTGATAAGCAGAATCAATGGGAAAGTCAGATTCACTTAACAACCATGCGACTAAGTTAGCAACTGCAGTGATTCACTTAACAGCTGTCGCGGGAAAGGTCTTAAGATGAGGCCAAATTCACTTAACAAATGTTTTGCTTAGCAACTGAAATTTTGGGCTCAATTGTGGTCGTAAGTCGAGGATCTACCTGTATTTTTGTTCTTTAAAATTTCCGTGATATTATATAAACCTGTGGAATCTCTGAACGATCACTCAGTTTTGCCTCACTCATCAAATTCTTCCTGATTTTGCAACTTGACTTGATGAAAAATAAGGAAGTTAGAGAACAGCAGAATTGTTGCATTATTGTTTAATTCAGGAACTGAATTAACGTCTATTAAATCACACTGTTGTTAGGCAACTTTAATATCACACGTCAATAGACTTCCAGTTGTGTTTTTCCTGGCAATATTTTATTTATATATGGGTAGTCCTCGATTTACGACCACAACTGAGCCCAAAATTTCCAGTTGCTAAGTGAAACCATTGTTAAGGGAATTCTGTCCCATTTTACAACCTTTCTTGACACGTTTGTTAAATGAATCACTTCAGTTGTTAAGTTAGTTAACACAGTTGTGAAGTGAATCTGACTTCCCCGATGATGTTGCTTGTCTGAAAATCACCACACTGCGACCGTCATAAAGATGACTCAGTTGCGTCTGAATTTTAATCACGTACCCATGGAGGATGCTGCCACAGCTGTAAGTGTAAAAAATACGCTGAGAATAAAGCAAAAAATAATGCAGGATATACGTGAAAGAGGAGGTCACAAAATGCCCAACTTAAGACCATATTATGAGGCAGCTGCCCTATCAGCAATTAGTGATTGGATGAACTCAACAGAAGAAAGAATATTGAATATTGAGGGATATGTTTGGTTTACGGTTGGCATGCTTATTTATTATATGATAAGAAAGTGGACGAGACTTTTAAAAGTCATATATTAAGGAACGCTCTATTGCGTGTCTGGAAAAAGTATAAGTATAAATTAAACGAGAAGTTACCAATGTGGGCAATACCCAGACACGCGATAGAGAATATAAGTGTAGAGCAAAAATAAGATGTGACTACATACAAAGAGCTTCTTAACAAGGAAAGAGGTATACTACAATTAAAATCTTTGAATCAATTAAAGGAAGAAAGGGTAATTCAAACATGGTTTCAGTATGTACAGCTGCAAGCTAGATGGAGAGAAGTTCAGGAAATTGGTATCTTGCAAAATGAGGAGAACTTGGTAAAACAAATTAGAGATCGAAGTCAAATGCATATAAAAAGGTTGTATAATGTAAGTGTAAAAAATAGTCATAAGTCACTTTTTCCAAGTGCCATTGTAACTTCGAATGGTCACTAAACAAACTGTGGTAAGTCGAGGACTATCTGTATTTCTTTTTCTCATATATTTCACTGACAGATGGAGGTTTTTCTAGGCAAGGACCCCAATTTGCAAACTTTGTAAACCCCCTTGCTTCTGTCTCTGCCTCTTTCCTTTCCTTTCTCCAGAATATTATTGACTTCCCCCTCTCTCTGTCCTCTCGTCCTTCTTTTTCCTTCCTTCCTTCCTTCCTTTTTTCCATCCTTCTCTGTTTCTTTCTTCTGTCCTTCCTTCTTTCCTTCCTTCTCTCATTCATTCATTCTCTTTTTCATTCCTTCCATCCTTCTCTTTCTCTACCCCCCCTGTTCTGACCAGGACACCCCCTTCCCTCTCCTTTTCCTTCCTTCCTATTTTCCTTCCCTCTATCTCTGTCCTCCCTTCCTTCTTTTTCCTACCTTTTTTCCTTCCTTCTATCTCTGTTCCTTTCTTCTGTCCTTCCTTCCTTCTCTCATTCATTCATTCTTATTCCTTCCTTCCATTCTTCTCTTTCTCCATCCTCCCTTTTCCTTCCTTTCTCTATCCTCCTTTTCCTTCCTTCCTTTCCGCCTAACCTCTCTCTGTTTCTCCCTTCTCTTTCTTTCCTTCCTTCATTCCTTCCTTCCTTCCCCCCTTCCTCTCTTTCCTTCCTTACTCCCTCCTTTCCCTTGCTCCCACTGTTGCTTCCTTCCTTCCCTCTTTCCTTCCTTCCTCTTTCTCCTCCCCTCCTTCAGCCATCATAAATATAAGTCAAGCACCCAAATTTTAATCACGTGACCATGGGGGATGCCGCATTACTGGTTGCAATTGTGAAAAACGGTCGTAGGTCACTTTTTTTCAGTGCCGTCACAACTTTAAATGGTCTAAGTATGAAAAATCAACAATCCGTTTTGTTAACAACTTCTGTGCAATTTAGGAGTGCATAGATTTCCAAGATACCTTAAACCAGTGATGGGTAACCTTCTCGCCGTCGCGTGCCAAAAGCAGGGGCAGCTCGGGGCGGGGGGGTGTCGAGTGTGTGCATGCCCACTCCCATAAGGCAATGCCCCCCTGTGTTCCATGCCTCCCATGCATGTACACGCAACCCCCCCACCTCCCCACACATGCATGTGTGCCCCCCCGGCAGCCTGTTTTGGGTCTGGCAAAGCCTCCTGGAACCAAAAACGGGCCATGGGGGGGGGGCTCCATTTCCCCCTGTGCTCCCCCCACCCCCTCACATGCACATGAGACCCATTCCCCGCACAGGCGTGCACATCTCCCGTATGTGCCCCGCACCAGAGACCCAAATATCAGCTGGCCAGCGGAAGGCACACCTGCATGCATGGTGGAGTTGAGCTAAGTGACGGCTCATGTGCCCGCAGAGAGGACTCCACGTGCCACCAGTGGCACATAAGCCATAGGTTCACCATCACGGCCTTAAGCTATAGCACATGTCCTTGGTCAGCTGGGCCTAAGGGAGTCCTTCTGATGGAGGGCCAATATATTGAGATCTGGTCAATTATGGCTTCCAGGAAAATGGCCCCAGAAGATGGAAGCTGACCTCCAAGGACATGTACATCGTTCTCTTTGGCTCAGTGAAAGCTGGCTCAATAGCAGTAACCCATGAGAGGGATCTTGGAGTCCTAGTGGACGGCCACTTAAAAGATAAGCCAGCAGTGTGCAGCAGCTGCCAAAAAACCCAACACAGTTCTAGGCTGCATCCACAGAGGGATAGAATCAAGTTCACATGAAGTGTTAATACCACTTTATAAGGCCTTGGGAAGGCCACACTTGGAATACGGCATCCAGTTTTGGTCGCCACAATGAAAAAAAGATGTGGAGACTCTAGAAAGGGTGCAGAGAAGAGCAACAAAGAGGATGAGGGGACTGGAGGCTAAAACATATGAAGAACGGTTGCAGGAACTGGGTATGTCCAGTTGAATGAAAAGAAGGACTAGGGGAGACATGAGAGCAGTCTTCCAGTATTTGAGGGGCTGCCACAGAGAGGAGGGGGTCAAGCTATTTTCCAAAGCACCTGAAGGCAGGACAAGAAGCAACCGGTGGAAACTAATCAAGGAGAGAAGCAACTTAGAACTAAGGAGAAATTTCCTGACCGTCAGAACAATTAACCAGTGGAACAACTTGCCTCCAGAAGTTGTGAATGCTCCAACACTGGAAGTTTTTAAGAAGATGTTGGATAACCATTTGTCTGAAGTGGTGTAGGGTTTCCTGCCTAAGCAGGGGGTTGGACTAGAAGACCTCCAAGGTCCCTCCCAACTCTGTTATTCTGTTACACTTCCCTTCTTTCTGAGTCTCATCCGAGTCACCAAACTTGTTTGAGAGGTCAAAAGGCAGTTTAAGAACCTGGATAAGTTTGTCTGCAGAATAAACATTGCACGCCGTGGATTGGCATCGGCTGAAAAGAAACTTTCCCTGTTTCCACAAGATGTTTGTTTTTCACTTTACGCAAGGTAAAAAAAAAAAAATTGCACACCAGGAGTCCTCTTGGTGCCAACTGTTGTTTAATGATGGACAGGTACCCATAAACCAACGTATTCTGTTTTAAGCCTCCACCGAACCAGCTGAGGCAAAATTAAAGACACAGCAGTCTCAGATAATAACAGAATAACAGAGTTGGAAGGGACCTTGGAGGTCTTCTAATCTAACCCTCTGTTCATGTTATCCTATCAGCAAGTCAGTAATAAATAGAATATTGAGTATTCCATGGGGAAAAAAATTGAACTCTACAAAGGTTTATGAAAACTTTCTAGTTTTCAAAATCCCTTGGGGTTTTTTATTTTTTTACTGCGGCCATATACAGGTCATCCTCGACTTACGACCACAACTGAGCCCAAAATTTATGTTGCTCAGCGAGACATTCGTTAAGTGAGTTTTTGCCCCCATTTTAAGAACTTTCTTGCTACCGTGGGAAGTGGCCGTTGCTAAATTAGTAACACGGTTGTTAAGCGAATCTGGCTTCCCCACTGATTTTGCTCGTCAGGAGGTCGCAAAAGGGGATCACTGGGATACAGCGACGGTCATAAATGTGAGTCAGTTGGCAACTGTCTGGATTTTGATCATGTGACCGTGGGGATGGCTACAATGGTTGTAAGTGTGAAAAACGGTCATAAGTCGCTTTTTTCAGGGCCGTTGTAACATCAAATGTCACTAAGTGAACTGGTGAAGTCAAGGGCTACCTACATGTACTCTTCTTCTATTTTCTGGTACTAATAACTTTCCCTGTCAATGTGGGTGGGAGAGTTCTTGGCAATTCCTCGATTTGGCTGTTGTTTTTTTACTATTGGATTGTTTCTCTGAGTTGGTAGTTCCTTGACTGGGGTATTGTTTGCTTCCTGATTGTTGGTCTGGTATTAGTCTTGTGGTTAATCTCTGCTTATCTAAGTGTTGATTGCTGGGAAGGTGGTGTTTCGTCTTTTTGTTTCCTTTTTGTTGTTTCGATTGTCTCTTTTTGAATGGCATGTAGACGTTGTTTATCTCTCTGTGCCTGTTGATGGCTGAGTTGGCTAATACATTGACAGGGTAAGCCACTTGACTAGGGTATAAAAAGAGGACAAGTTCCACTCTCTCCTACCACTGATGACATACTGTAGCTGGTCGGGTTATGAAACCTCTGCAAGAAAACAACCAAGGTCAGAGAACACCAAGGACCCTTCCTCCTCCTCCTCTCCGCAAAACCCACTCTCTTCTAGAATGGATGACGTTACCTACTTTGGTAATGAAACATCTGCAAATAAAATAAAAACCAGCAAAGCTAAGAGAGCATCAAGTACCACAAAGTCCATTTTCTCCTCCTGTTCCTCTTCCTTCCCTTCGACCTCCCTCTGCTCTTCCACTCCACACACCCCACTCCCTTCTAGCATTGATGATGTTACCTAATCTGGTAATGAAATGTTTGCAAAAAAAAAAAACCCAACAACGAGGCTCATAGAGCACCATGGACTCCACAATATTCTTCCTCTTTTCCTCATCCTCCTTCTCCTCCTCCTCCTCTTTGCAAACCCCACTCCTTTCTAGAACTGATGATGTTACCTAGTTTGGTAATGAAATGTCTGGAAGAAATCAGCCAAGTTCAGAGGGCTCCAAGAACCCTATAATTCAATTGCGAGCTACAAATATTTTCTTCCATTGATTTTGTCTTGATCTCTGACCCAGCCTAAACTCAGGCAACTGAACCTGGCCTGCAGTACATCAGATGGCCACCAGGTGTCGCAAAAAGGATGAGGAAAGGTGCCTCTTAGCTGCCATCTATGGGCTGTACTGTTAATTGCGAGTCAGCTCTGTAAATCTAGCTACTACTTCCTACTTCAAATGCATTTCAGTAGGAGAAACTGTAAGGTCACAAGTCCTTCACTCCCCTCAAATCTAATACAGGTAGTCCTCAACTTACAACCATTCATTTTGTGACCGTTCGAAGTTTCAACAGCACTGGAAAAAATGATTTATGGCTGTTTTCCCACACTTATGACCGTTGTAGCATCCCCATCTTCACCTCCCCGTGTTCAAAGCTCAGATCTTTAGCAACTGGCTCATATTTATGACAGTCGCCGTGTTCCCAGGGTCACATGATCCCCTTTTGCGACCTTCTGACAAGCAGCGTCAAGGGGGAAGCCAGATTCACTTAACAACCATGTGACTAATTCACTTAACCACTGTGGCAAGAAAAATGTCGTAAAATGGGGCAGAACTCACTTAACAAATTTCTCACTTAGCCACAGAAATTTGGGGCTCCATCGTGGTCGTAAGTCGAGGACTATCTGCAAAACATGTCCTAGTCGGGTTTGCATAGAAACTGCCGGCTGTTTTTGCATCCTGTTGCTGGGAGGAATTATGGGGTTGCATCTATTTTGCAGTGCTAATTAAATGAACAGCGTTTCCTTTAGGAAAGCAGTCGGCTATAATCAGGATAAAGTGGAAAACGCATTGAATCGACTCACCCTGTGATCCATCGCCTTGATTTAAGTCGATTCATCGCTTCAGACACGTTAAATTTGCCCTGGGAGGAGTCATGCATCACAACAGTCCAGCTTCACACTTCATCCATCATCTCCCACCCACCCACCCCCACTTCTCTCTTCTACCCCAAAATGCTGGTGATAAAAAGCAATCTCCTACTTATGAATCATTCAGGAAAGGGGATCATTATTAACCATCCGTGGTAGTCAATGCAGCATCGGTTTGGCACAATTACAGGCAGTCCTCGACTTATGACCAAAATCGGGATCAGGGTTTCCGTCGTTAAGCGAGTGGCACCCAATTTAAGCATCCTTTTTTTTTTTGCCGCTGTTGTTAAGGGAATTATGCAAACGTTAAAGGAATCCAGTTTTCTCCATAATGAAACCTACCTACGACTATTTTTCACAAATGTATTGCAGGTGATCAAAATTCAGATGCTTGGAAACTGGCATGTACTTATGACGGTTGCAGTGTCCCAGGGGAGGGTGGGGTGTGGTGTCACATGATCGCCTTTTGTGAGCGATCCAATGAGCAAAGTCGACGGGGAAAGCCAAATTTAATTAACAACCGGATGAACAACTTCACAACTGCAATGATTCACTTAACAACCGTGGCAAGAAAGGTTGTAAAATGGAGCAAAACCTGCTTAACAACGGTCCTGTTTGGCAATGGAAATTTGGGGCTCAATTGTGATTGTAAGTCGAGGACTACCCGGATCTCCTTCCTTGCAATATGGCTTGTTTAATTTTAGCCTGGCAGACATCGTTGTTTATTACTTAATTTACCCAGCCGGATGGAGTTTATTCAACAAACCACGTTTAACCCAATCATGGCTTAATACGATGCATCAACCCAGCCCATGACTTCCCATGACCCAAATTTAAAAGCAGGGTTTGCTGAGAAGCCCAAGTCTATCCTTTAAAGGATAAAAGGAACACAGGCAGTCCTCGACTTACAACCCCAAAGTTTCCGTCGTTAAAGCGAGACTGTGCCCCAGTTTACGACTTGCCTTGCCACGGTTGCTAAGTAAAATCACTGCAGTTGTTGAGTGATTAAGACACCGTTGTTAAGCGAATCCCATTGAATTTGCGTGTCTTGGAAGGTCGCAAAAGGGGATCATGTGACCCCGAGGGACACTGCGACCATCATAAATATGAGACCGTTGCCAAGCATTCTTAATTTTGACCGTGGGGAGGTTGCAAGTGTGAAAAACGGTCGTATGTTGCTTTTCCACCCCCCCGTGTCCTTGTAACTTTCGAACGGTCACTAAATGAATTGTTGTAAGTGGAGGAATTTCTATACTCGCTTTTCATGTCATAGCTGCCTTCTCAAAACTCAAGGACGCGGTGTGACAGCTGTTTGGCCACCTCTGGGTCATTTGGTGATCCGGTCAAGCGCTAACCGGTGTCCCTGGGCGTCATTTCTTCCTTTTATCAAATATGTGCACAATTTCGGACACGCACCGATGCTGAATGTGTGCAGTCAGTTGGATGTTCAGTGTTAAGGCAGCCTGCAGCTTTTCTGCGTGCTCACACACAGACACACTCACATGTCCCCCAAAAAACCCAAGAAACAGGGCAGTGCCCCCCCTCCCCTACCCCTGTGCCGAAAGGAAGCGACTGGGATAACCACAATGCCAGCCAGTAATTTTTGCAAGCCTCATTAAACACTCGGCAAATGCGTTAATAATTTGAAGTCAATCAAAGCTCAGACGAGCGCCGGAGACCCAGGTTGGGGATCACAAAGGTTGGGAAAAGGAGCAGGGGGAAAAAAAAACAAAAATAAATTTTATGCATGGGTGGATGCATGGCCACCTGCCTTTAAAAAAAAAAAATTAAAATTAAAAATTAAAAAGTGAGCAAAGTGTTAAAATGACTTTCACGGCCCTGCAGCTGATTTAAGATCTTAGCAGCTGGGAGGTTGCTCAACTCGGCAGGCAGAAAGGAAGGTTGTGATGGAGACCTCCCTTAGACGGACGGTTTTTTGGGGGGGCTGGACTAGATGATCTCCCAGGGTCCCTTCCATTGTTTTGAGTCTCTGATTCACTTATGAACAGACTCCGCTGAAATTCGGACTTCCAGCGATCGTAGCAGAACATAAGGTTTAGAATCTGAGGCGTTCTCTTAGCTGATGTCGGTCAGTTTTTGGTCTAATGGGGAAGGCACCTGGCTAGAAACCAGGTGAGGGTGAGTTCTAGTCCCGCCTCAGGCACGAAAGCCGTCTGGCTGACTTTGGGCCAATCATCAGGAGACAGTGAGTTCTAGTCCCGCCCCAGGCACGAAAGCTGTCTGGGTGACTTTGGGCCAATCACCAGGAGACAGTGAGTTCTAGTCCCGCCTCAGGCATGAAAGCTGTCTGGGTGACTTTGGGCCAATCACCAGGAGACAGTGAGTTCTAGTCTGGTCTTAGGCGGGAAAGCCAGCTGAGTGACTGGGCCAATCACCAGGAGACAGTGAGTTCTAGTCCCGCCTCAGGCACGAAAGCTGTCTGGGTGACTTTGGGCCAATCACCAGGAGACAGTGAGTTCTAGTCCCGCCTCAGGCATGAAAGCTGTCTGGGTGACTTTGGGCCAATCACCAGGAGACAGTGAGTTCTAGTCCGGTCTTAGGCGGGAAAGCCAGCTGAGTGACTGGGCCAATCACCAGGAGACAGTGAGTTCTAGTCCTGCCTGAGGCACGGAAGCCTGCAGGGAGACTTTCAGCCAGTCTCTCTCTCTCTCTCAGTCCAAATTAAGCCATTGGTCCCGTAGTCTTCTAGGCCTTCCCCATTAACAGTGAATAAATTCTACAGGTCTTGTACTACATTTCCCACAATTCCTCACCATCACTTCCTGGGAATGCTGGGAGTTGAAGTTTATCAAACATTTTTAAAGTCAGGCCATACCTCTAGTTCTTGAATTACAATAATGGTTCATTTAATGACTGTTCAAATCTGCAACAGCCCTGAAAAAAAGTGACTAATGACCGTTTTCACACTTACGACCGCTCCAGCATCCCCACGGTCACGTGATCAAAATTCGGACGCTTGGCAACGGACTCATATTTATGACGGTCACAGTGTCCCGGGATCACATGATCCCCTTTTGCGACCTTCCAAGACACAAAAAATCAATGGGAAAGCCGGATTGCTTAATAACGGTGCTACTAACTTAGCAACTGCAGTGATCCATTTAACGACTGAGGCGAAAAAGGTCATAAAATGGGGCAAAACTCACTTAACAACAGTCTCGCTGAACAACGGAAATTTTGGGCTCAATTGAGGTCGTTAGTGGAGGACTACCTATAGGTAGATCTGCAAGATTTCAAAAAAAAAAAACCCCAACTCTTATTCTGATCTTCATGGAGATACCGCCATGAAGTTGCAACCTTCTAGATCCCTCACAATGGACCTTGTGATCTTCCTCTGCATTTTGTACCTTGCAGTCATCATAAATAGATTGCAACCATCATAAATATGGTTTGCCAAGTCCCTGAATGTTGATGACGGGACTACGGGAGTTGCCGCCACATTTATAAGTGTGGAAAGCGGTCATAAATCACTTTTTCACTGCTGTTGTGTCTTTGAGTGGTTACTAAATAAACTGTTATAAGTTGAGGACTCCTTGTATTAATTTAGTTGTCATGCTGTTAACAGAGAAACATAACAGAATGTCTGTTTTTTTTCCATTAAAACAGCAGCAAAAATATATGGGGATTTTTCCGCCTTGCAATAAAAATGTCAAAACATTATAATGTGCAACAATTTTTTCAGACAAATGGAGAATGTTTGCTTAATGTCTGGTACCGTATGGGAAAATAACGTGTGAAAGGCAATATGGGAGATCTGTCAGCCTTCGAGGTGGCCCGGACAAGAAATCGATACCGGGAGTATTAACGCTGCTTTTCTTGCAAGGAGACAGTGGGGAAAAAAAAAAAACTTATAAGTCTGAAAGGAAAATTCTTCCCCTCCTCCCACTCCCTGGCCTTTACAGGTGGTCTCCAATTAGCAATCACGGTTAGATTAGGGTTAAGGATTTTTCCTCTGTATCGAATCTTGCCTGAAAACTTCCTTCTTTTCCTTCCTTCCTTCCTTCCTTCCTTTTCATTTCTTTCCTCTCTTTCCTTCCTTTCTTCCTCTTTCCTCCCCTTCCCATTCCTTCCTTTCTGTTTCTTTCTTCCTCCCTTGTTTCATTCCCTCTTTCTGTCCTCCTCTCCTCTTTTCTTTCTTCCATACTTTCTTTTTCTTTTCTTTCTCTTCCTTCCCCCTTTCCCCTTTCCTTTCTTACTCTTTCCTTCCTCCCTTCCTGTTTCCTTTCATCCTCCCTCCCTCTCTTCCTCGCTCCCTCCTTCCTACCTATTTCCTTTCATCTGCTCTCCCTCTCCCTCCTTTCTCGCTCCCATTCTCCCTCTCTTCCTTTCCTTTCCTCCCTCCCTCCTTTTTCCCTGCCACACTCCTTTCTCACTCTCTTCTTCCTTTCCTTTCCTTCTATCCTTTCCTTTCCCCTCCTTTCCTTGCTCCCTCCTTTCCTCCTTTCCTTTCTTTCTCCTCCTTTCCTTTTCCCCTTCTCCCTTTCCTTTCCTTTCCCTCCCTCCTTCCTTTTCTTTTTCCCCTTTCCTTTCTTTTCCTATCCTTTCTTTCCCCTTCTTTCCTTGCTCCCTCCCTTCCTCCCTTCTCCTCCTTTCCTTTCCTTTTCCCCTTCTTTCTTTCCTTTCCCTTCCTCCCTCCCTTCCTCCTTCCTTTTCTTTTTCCCCTTCCCCTTCCCCTTTCCTTTCCTTTCCTTTCCTTCTGTCCTTTCCTTTCCCCTCCTTTCCTTGCTCCCTCCCTTCCTTTCTCTCTGTCACCTTCCTTCCTTCTTTCTTCCTCCCTCCCTCCCTTCCTTCTTCCCTCCTTCTTCCCTCCTTCCACTCCAGTGCATGTTGCAAATAAATTATACATAGATCTCAACCCATCCATCCAAAGTGGAGCAGAATAAAATCAGTTTTTGTGTGGGAGAAATTGGCAAAAGAGCAAAACAGACCAGACCCAGTTAAGGACATGCAGAGAAAAAAATTCCTGAAAAGTGGAAAAAAGGACAAGGGGCTTTTGCCACCCATACCCCACACCTCCAGACTAGGGGCAGATAGATGATCTTCTAGATAGAATTCCAGTGGCCAATAGTTCCACTGGCCAATCCGATCCTCCAGCTCATTCCTATCTCCTTTATTTCTCCCTCTGAACCTTCCTCAACTCCTCCATTTCCAATCAATAAAACAGCATTTAAAATATCACAGAAAGAAGCAACAAAACCTCCAAGTCCTGAATACAGATAGTCCTCAATTTATGACAGTTCGTTTAGTGACGGTTCGAAGTTACAACAGCACAGGAAAAAAAATGGCCATTTTTCACACTTACGATCATTGCAGCATCAGATGTTGAAAATTCAGACCCTCGGCAACTGACTCATATTTATGACCGTTGCAATGTCCCTGGATTACGTGATTCCTCTTCTGACACCTTCTGACAAGCAAAATCAATAGGGAAGCCGGATTCGCTTAACAACCCTGTGACTAATTTAACAGCTGCTATGATTCACCTAACAACCGCAGCGAGAAAAGTCATCAAATGGGGAGAAATTCACTTAGCGACTGTCTCGCTTAGCAAAGGAAATTTCGGGCTCAATTGTGGTCGTAAGCTGAGGACTGCCTGTATCCTCTGTAGCATTGTGTCTATCCTAAAGGAGTCTTACTTCTTAAGCTTGTTCCAAAGGCATTTTACAGATTCAGCATCGTATCGATCGCCTAAATAATTGAGATACTGTCCAAGTTCGTTGCCTCTCCTCTTGCCTGCCGTGCAAAAAAATCCAATATTTACTACCGGGAAGATTGGTGGTGTGGGAAGCCCCCCTTCCCGCCCCCAAGAAAAATGAAATATTTTGGGAAATATATATATATTTTTAAAGGCAGAATATTGTATTTCCTTAAAGGAGAAATGGATAAACATGTTTTTAGAGGCAGAAAGCAACTCCCAAGTCTTTATTAATAGTCCACGGCAGATGCCAGCACTTAAGGAAATAAAGAGTTTATCGAAAGAGGAAGACAACTACCTAGAAGGCTCCGTTTATAAACATAGCAAATACTGCCAGCAGAAGCCCATTCAAGGCAGGATATTTCGAAACTCCTTGCAGCGAAGTTCGACAGCTAACAAAAGCAGAATGGTAGGATTAGAACAAGCAGCCCCTCACCCAAGATCAACACAGGACGAAAGCCATTAAGCCACTATAGGAATTACCCAACACTCTTTTAGAACACGAGCCCTTTCACTGTACCATCTCCAGAGCAATCCGAATTTCACAGAAACCTATAAAGATCCATCCACTCATTCAGCCGGTTGGTCAGCTGCCCCAGAACCACAAACTCTGGTGGTTTTGCGTCATCAATAAACAGAATCTTTCTTTCCAATCGGCCTCCAGCCTCCATTTTATTTTCAGTGTCTCTCTTTCTCCCACCTTGGAGCTAAACCAGATGGATTTTCCTTCCAACAGTGTGTTCTATCATCCTGCTACTAAACGAATATTTTGTTTATTATTTTTTTAGCCCGGTAATAAAAATAGTTGACAGTCCAGAAAGAAAAACTCACATTGGGGACTGCAAATTGCCTTCTCTCTCGAGCTTCTTCAGTAAAAATTCAATATTTGGCTTGGCTGAGTAACTTATCGTGGGATTTTGTGTTTCGCCGGCTGAGTCAGTAAGCAAACAGAGATACGGCGCGTGAAACCGATCAATATCTAAGCAGAGAAAACTCAGGCAAGAACGTTATTCATTCACACAAAGGGGAGTCCTCAACTTACGACCACAACGGGGTCCAGAATTTCCCTCACCAAGCAAAGCAGTGGCTAAGCGAGACGCACCTGATTTTACGGCCGTTTTTGCCGTGGTCGTTAAATGAATCACTGCAGTTGTTAAGTGAAACATGCGGTCATTAAGCAGATCCGACTTTGCTTGTCAGGAGCTGATTAGGAAGGTCACAAATGGAGATCACATGAGCCCAGGAGGCTGAAACCGTCATAAGTACGTGCTGGTTGCCAAAATTTGTCTGAATTTTGATCAGGGGACTGCGAGGGATGTAACTGCGTGAACTGGGTTGTAAGCTACTTTTTTCTGTGCTGTTGTAATTTTGAACGGTTACTAATCGAACGGTTGTAAGGTGAGGAATACCTGTACCGCAGATCACATCAGTTAATGTGGTTGAAATTTACTGCAAACGGCTCTTCTCTGACAAGCAAAGTCAATTGGGAAGCCAGATTGTCTTGCTTAGCAATGGAAATTTTGGACTCAATTGTGGTCGTAAATTGAGGACTCCCTGTAACTTTATAAATCTGTGCCTCAGAAGAGCAAAGAGAATTCAGGAGTTCCTCTCGCTTCAGATTTTTTTTAAACCTAAGACTGGGGTCTCCAAATGAGGCAAGTTTAAGACTTGTGGACTTCAACTCCCAGAGTTCCCCATGCTGGCTGAGGAATTCTGGGAGTTGAAGTCCACAAGTCTTAAGATGGCCGTGTTTATAAGCCCTCCAAAAGGTTGGATGGAACTGAGAAGGAACCTTTTGTGGAAGGATCTAGAAGAGTGGGCCAACTCTGCAAATAGAGGCTGAGTTTGGGGGGGGTGAGGGGTGAGAATCTGCTATGAAAAGGTGCTGATTGGAAGGTTCCTTGTTTGTTTGATTGATTCAATAAACCAATGAAAGACCAGAAAACCAGGTGAGAATCTCCCAATCTGGAAGCTGTGGAGATTCAGTCATGGAGGTCTGGTGGGGATCCTGTGGAGAGGATTTCATACTGGTGATGGGAATCTCATGGTGGGGATCTCATCTCATACTGGTGGTCAAGATCTCATACTGATGGTGTGGATGTCATACTGATCCCAGGGTGGGGATCTTACACTGATTATGGAAATCTCACGGTGGGGAATCTCATGCTGGTAGGGGATCTTGTAATAATTATGTGGATCTTGTGGGATTTCACCATGGGGATCTCATACTGGGGATGGGGATTTTGTGATCTCATGGTGAGGAATCCCTGGTGGGGGAATCTCAGGGACTATGGGGATCTTGTGGTGGGGATCTCATTTTGAGGATTTCATACCGTTGATTTTGTGATGGGGATCGATCTCATGGTGGAAACCTCAAGAGGAGGAATCTCTTATTGTGGGGATCTACTGATTGTGGGGGGTATCGTAGTAGGATCCAATATGGATCCCGTAATGAGGATCTCCTACTGATGGTAGAGATCGCCTACTGATTATGGGGATCTTACGGTGGGGATCTTGTACTGGTGAGAGATCTCATAGTGATTATAGGGATCTTGTGATGGGGAATTTCATACTGGTGATGGGGATCTCATCATGATGGGGATCTGATAGTGCTGGCAGGAATTTCATGGTGGGCATTTAATATAGATGGTGGCATTTCTGTCTCTGTCCCAGAACTGATAATTAACTTATTTCCAGCACTCAGAAAACATCCTTAGATAATAACAGAACTGTAGGAAGAAATCTCCTTCTGGGTTCAGCTCCAAGTGGGGGAAAAGACACTGGAAACATGGAGACTGCTTGGAAAGATGGTTTAATGGTGGTCAGGATCACATGGTTTGAGTTCCTGAACAGAAAAGGAGCCGAGATAGAGCGAGTCCCCAGGTTTTATGCCCTCTCTGGCTTTGAACTTCCTGGGGTCCCGAAAAAGTATCCTGATTGGTTGTCAGACTCCCCGGGGGTGGGGGTCTTAGCTAGCCTTGCTGGCTGATGTAATCTTCCCAGGTGCCGTGTGGTGAGTTTCTGTCCTAGATGGGTCCCATTGTGTTAGTTTCTGTTGCTATTGTGTTGCAGATGGGTCCTATTGTCAAAGATTGAGTTTCTGCCTCTGTCCCATTAACAAAAAAAGGGGAGCGGGGGGGAGGCAGGAAGGTGGGAGTTGCTTTGTCTTTAAAACATGTTTCTCCATTTCTCAACCAGGGAAACATAATATTCTGCCTTTTTAATATTTCCTAAAATATTTCATTCTTCCAGGAAAGGGGTGGGTGCTAACTTCCTGCAGAACAAAATAAGAGAATAACAGAGTAAGGAAGGGACCTTGGAGGTCTTCTAGTCCAACCCCATTGCTCAGGCAGGAGACTATCCATATACCATGATTAGAGACAAATGGCCGTCCGGCCTCTTCTTAAAAAGCTCCAGTGACGGAGTAGTCACAATATTTGGAGATATTTCTCATTTTTAGACGCACCACCCAGTCAGTTATTCTGGGCTACTTTTTATCACTGAACAAAAATGAAAAAGCCTCCAGATGTGTTTACACAACACACTTGGTGAAAGAAGCAGCTCATTTTTCAAGATTAGCTCAACCGACTGGATCACAAACTGACAAAATAGGCTAAAACACAAGCACACACACACACCCGCACAAATAAACAAATTAATCCAAATTTAGCCAGTGAAGCTGCTTGATCCTCATTTGACCCGGGGAAGCATGTTGTGTGTCACAAAATGTGACACAAATGCCCTTTACGGCACACTGCAAATTTTTTTCCCTCCCTTCCATTGGAAGGGTGGGCAAAACTTAGGACCAGAAACGCAAGCATGCAAAATATGTTACAAGAGGTTGCATTTATACACAGGTAGTCCTTGATTTATGACCACAATTCAGCCCAAAGTCTCTGTTGCTAAAAGAGCCGGTTGTTCAGTAAATTATGCCCCATTTTACGACCTTTCTTGCCACCGTTGTTAATTGAGTTCCTGCAGTTGTAAGGTCAGTCAGACGGTTGTTGAGTGAGTCTGGTTTTCCCCATTGACTTTGCTTGTCAGAAGGTCGCAAAAGGGGATCGATCACAGGATACCAGGACACTAAACATGAATCAGTTGCCGAGTGTCTGAATATTGATCGTGCGACCATGGAGATATGCTGCAAAGGTTGTAAGTGTGAAAAATGGTCCTGTAGGAAGAAATATCCTTCTGGGTTCAGCTCCAAGTGGGGAAAAAGACACTGGAAACATGGAGACTGCTTGGAAAGATGGTTTAATGGTGGACAGGATCACATGGTTTGAGTTCCTGAACAGAAAAGGAGCCGAGATAGAGCGAGTCCCCAGGTTTTATGCCCTCTCTGGCTTTGAACTTCCTGGGGCCCAGAAAGAGTATCCTGATTGGTTGTCAGACTCCCAGGGGGTGGGGGTCTTAGCTAGCCTTGCTGGCTGATGTAATCTTCCCAGGTGCCGTGTGGTGAGTTTCTGTTGCTAGATGGGTCCTATTGTGTTGCAGATGATGGTCCATTGACAAAGATTGAGTTTCTGCCTCTGGCCCATTAACAAAAGGGTGTGGGCAGGAAGATGGGAGCTGCTTCATCTTTAAAACATGCTTCTCCATTTCTCACCCAGGGAAACATAATATTCTGCCTTTTTAATATTTCCCAAAATATTTCATTCCTGTAGGAAAGGGGTGGATGCTAACTTCCTACAGTCCTAAGTCACTTTTTTCCTGTGATGTTGTAACTTGGAACAGTTGCTGAATGAATTGTTGTAAGTGGAGGACTACCTGTAAAAATGGAGCTGTTTGCAAAGTCCTTGTAAGAACATGGTTGGTTGGATCGATGGATGCTTGTCAGAGGAGTGATTGATCATTCCTGTTTTTCAACGCGCAACTCTTCCAACCTCAGCCTTTTGCCAAGTGAAAAGAGAAATGGGAGAAGAAGAAGGGAGGGAGGAAGGAAGGAAGGAAGAAAAGGAAGAAAGGAAGGAAGGAAGGAAGGAGGAGTAGTGGAAGGGGAACAGAGGAAGGGAGGGAGGGAGAAAGGGAGGGGGAGGAAGGAAGGAAGGAAGGAAGGAAGGAAGGAAGGAAGGAAGGAAGGAAGGAAGGAACACGGTGTAGAGGAAGGGGAACAGAAAGGGAGGGAGGGAGAAGGAAGGAAGAACGAAGGAAGGAAGGAAGGCTCCTTCCTTCCTTCCTTCCTCTCTCTCTCTCTCTCTCCTTCTTTCTCTCTCCCTCCCTTCTTTTCTTCTTCTCCCACTTCTTCCTGTTTTCCGCCTTTCCTTCCCCCCACCCTCTGACCTTAGTGATTGGCCCAAAGTCACCCAGCCAGCTTTCGTGCCTAAAGCGGGACTAGAACATGAACTCAGTGAAAACCTCAAAGCATGATGATGAAGTTACCTCGTTGGGTCATGAAACGTCTGCAAGAAAACCATTGTAACTTCAAATGATCACATGAGCAAAAGAAGTTACAGTGGTTTTCTTGCGGACGTTTCATGACCCAACGAGGTAACTTCATCAGTGCTAGAAGCCAGAACTCCCTTCCTCCCTGCTCCCTCCCTCTTTCTTTCTTTCTTTCTTTCTTTCTTTCTTTCTTTCTTTCTTTCTTTCTTTCTTTCTTTCTTTCTTTCTTTCTTTCTTCTGTATTCCACAACTTTGTAGTTTTCACTGAGGCCAAGTTCTAGTCCCATCCTAGGCATGAAAACGAATTGGAGAACTTTGGGCCAATCACCAGGAGACAGTGAGTTCTAGTCCCGCCTTAGGCACGAATGTTGGCTGGGTCACTTTGGGCCAATCACCAAGAGACTGTGAGTTCTAGTCCCGCCTTAGGCACGAATGTTGGCTGGGTGACTTTGGGCCAATCACCCGGAGACTGTGAGTTCTAGTCCCGCCTTAGGCACGAATGTTGGCTGGGTGTCTTTGGGCCAATCACCAGGAGACTGTGAGTTCTAGTCCCGCCTTAGGCATGAATGTCGGCTGGGTGTCTTTGGGCCAATCACCAGGAGACTGTGAGTTCTAGTCCCGCCGTAGGCACGAAAGCCAGCTGGGTGACTTTGGGCCAATCACTCCCTCTGACCTCAACCGATCTAACGGGGTTGGTATAGGGGGAAGGAGTATTAGATATGTTCACCATCTTGCATTGTTTATAAAAAAAACTAATAGCAGAATATAAAATAAATAAATATGTGTTATTCTTTTCCCACAGGTTGTGGAAGCCTCTGGGATAACATTAGTTGCTGGCCTGCCATAAATTTTGGAGAAACAAAAGTGTTGTCCTGCCCATTCGTTTTCACCTACTTTACAAAATTTCAAGGTAAGTTAAGCTTTCCCCCACCCCCCACCAATTGATCAGTGAAATTTTGTGCTGTGCATAAAGTTACAGTCTCTGGGGTGTAATCTACAAGTTGACCACAAGATGGCAGGGAAGAGCAAGGAAACGCCTCTGAACTCTTTGCTGCCCATCTAATGATTCTCGCAATTTAGGTGAAATCGTCTTAATTCTCTAGTTTGGTGAATCTGGTGCCTTATAGTAGCACAGAAGCTACTATGCTACTAAAATCAGAGTGGGGCCTGATTTTGAAGACCTTTTGTGCCACAGTTGTTAAGTGGGTCACTGTACTTGCTAAGTGAATCATGAGGTCATTAAGAGAATCTGACTTTCCCCTTTGACTTGGCTTATCAGAAGCCATCTGAGAAGGTTGCAAATGGTGATCATGTGATCCTGGGACGCTGCAACTGTCATAAATAGATGGTTCTAAGTGTGAGGACTAATCATAAAATGCCTTTCCAGTCTTCTTGTAACTTCAAACGGTCGCAGAGCGAATGGTTATAAGTCAAGGACTATCTATATAAATTGCTCGGACTTAACACATGTTAAAATGGATACTTAATAAATTTTACAAATAAATACAGATAGTCCTCTAATTACGACCACAATTGAGCTCACAGTTTCTGTTGCTAAGTGAGACAGTCGTTCAGTGAGTTTTGCCTCATTTTACAACCTTTCTTGCCACGGTTGTTAAGTGAATCACTACAGTTGTTTAAGTTACTCACACAGTTGTTAAGCTTTCCCATTGACTTTCCTTGTCACATGGTCGCGAAAGGGGATCATATGACCCCAGGACAGTGCAACTGTCATAAGTACATGCTAGTTGCCAAGCATAATATTTATAACAATTGCGCTATTCCAGGGTCATGTGATCCTCTTTTGAGACCATCTGACAAGCAAAATTAGCAACGGTGGAAAGAACAATAATAACATGTGGCAAAATTCATTTAACGACTGTCTGGCTTAGCAGTGGAAATTTTGGGCTCCATTGTGGTCGTAAGTCAAGGACTGCCGGTATAGCTTTACTAGAAAGTGGAATTAGCGTATCTAATCTGATTCCTACCTTCTTTATCCTGCCAGACCGAAATTGGAAAAAGATAAATAAATAAATAAATAAATAAATAAATAAATAAATAAATAAATGTATATGTATATGTATATGTATATGTATATGTATATGTATATGTAGGTATATATATATATGTTTTCTGGGGTTTTCGCAGGTATTTGTATGTAGGTCTTTGGTTATTCGGGTTTTCTCCCATGTAAAATTGGAAGTGTCTTGGCGACGTTTCGACGAAGTCTCATTCGTCATCTTCAGGCTGGTGTTTTCGGCTTCATGCTTCTAGGAGCAATGTGAGATCGCAGCTGTTTCTTCCTTTTATTAAAGGAATTTTTAAAAGGAAGAAACAGCTGCGATCTCACATTGCTCCTAGAAGCACGAAGCCGAAAACACCAGCCTGAAGATGACGAATGAGACTTCGTCGAAACGTCGCCAAGACACTTCCAATTTTACGCGGGAGAAAACCCGAATAACCAAAGACCTACATATGTATGTATGTATGTATGTATGTATGTATGTATTTTTGCTCCCAAGGTTTAATTCGGACGGTATGCCAAGATACAGATCATGGTTAAGGATGCTTGAAACGATCAGGCGATCATTTAAACCACAGACTTTGTTCCCTGACCACAAACTCTTTATGCCATGATATCCATCACCGGCGACCAATTTTGACTGGCATAATCATCCCAGAACAGATTATTGTCGGTGGTGTGGAAATAGGATACAATTTGGTGTCAAGGCTGAAATTACCGCCGGCGTCCTGCAGAAGTTCAGGAAAAAGCTATGAATATCATACATCTTAAAGACTGTCCAAAGAGCAGCCTTATCATTAACAACTAGGCCGTTGTTTTGTCAAAAGAGCTAAGTTTTCCTCACACCAGGAGCCAATGATTAAATTATCCTTAGACAGGAAAAGGAAGGTGGAGAACATTTGCATTCAATGTTTGAATTGTGGCGTGAAACCCCCCGCCCCCCCTTTTTTTTTTAGTCTTTTTTTAGTTTTTTAGCTTTTAAATTGTCAATGGGTTTTAATTCGAATTGTTTTAAATTTGGGCCAAAGTTATGTAATTCTTTTAATAATTTTAAATTTTGTATTGGTGTGTGTTTTAGTTCTGGCTGTACACCGCCCTGAGTCCACTAGGAGAAGGGCGGTATACAAATTGAATAAAATATAAAAAATATAAATATAAATATTCTTGATGCTCTCTGAGCTGGGTGGTTTCCTTGGAGACGTTTCATGACCCAGCTAGGGAACAACATCAGTGCTAGAAGGAAGTAAGGGTTCTAGCTTCAAACAGCCTCGAATCTGATATTCTTACCTGGTTGGGTTATGAAACGTTTGCAGGAAAGTAAACAAACTCAGAGACCAACAAGGACTCCACACTTTCTTACTTACCTGAGTACGGGAAGTCCTCAATTTACAACTTATTGGTTAGTGACTGTTCGAAGTTGTACTGATCCCCCCAAAAAACCCTACGTATAATTCAGATCTGACGTTCTGACATCATCCGGGCATTCCCCCACGGTCATGTGACTGAATTTTGGGTGCTTCACAACTGGCCTGCATTACGCCCATCGACAATTATGCCCACATAATTGCGGTTTACGACGTTTTTGCTGGAAACCAGCATCTTGTTTCCAACATACAAGTCTGATAAATAAATAAATGATTCCACATTTATACACATGCAGGTAGTCCTCAAAATACAACCATGTCCTTAGCAATCGTTTGAAGGTATAGTACTGGGGGGGGGGAAAGAACTTATGACCGTTTTTCACACTTATGACCGTTGCAACATCCTCATGGTCACGTGATCAAAATGTGGACCTTTGGAAACTGACTCATATTTATGACGGTTGTAGTGTTCTGGAGAAATGTGATCCCCTTTTATGTCTAGAGAAGGAAAATCAATGGGGAAGCCAGATTCACATAGCAACCATCTTATTAACTTAACAACTGTAGGGATTCATTTAGCAACTGTGGCAACAAGGTCGTAAAATGGAGCAAAACTCACTGAACAACTTGTCTTGCTTAGCCGTGGAAGTTTGGGGTTCCATTGTGGTTGTAGGTCGAGGACTATCAGGGCCATACATATATACATAGATATATGGAGCCCACAGCAAAATGGGTTCATTTAAGAAACATCACATTCGCTTTATAATGGCTTCATTATTTTTATGACCACTATGCTCGTTTAACGACCAGCGCAAAAAAAGTTGTAAAATCAGCTTTAGATATACGGTCACCTGCTTAACAACCATCATGACTGATGCCCAAAATTGTGAGCTCAATTACAGTCATAAGTCAAGGACTGCCTGGAGCAGATTAGGTAAAGGTAAAAGTTCCCCTTGCACATCTGTGCTAGTCGTTCCTGACTCTAGGGGGCGGTGCTCATCTCCGTTTCAAAGCCGAAGAGCCAGCGCTGTCCGAAGATGTCTCCGTGGTCATGTGGCCGGCATGACTCAACACCAAAGGCGCACAACACTGTTTCCTTCCCACCAAAGGTGGTCCCTATTTTTTTAGTTGCGTTTTTTAACGTGCTTTCGAACTGCTAGGTTGGCAGAAGCTGGGACAGTAACGGGAGGTCACCCCATTACATGGCACTAGAGATTCGAACTGCTGAACTGCCGACCTTTCCATCAACAAGCTCAGCATCTTAACCACTGAACCACCACGTCTCTTGGAGCAGACTAGTTAGACCAATAAAATATTATTCAACAGTGCAGTTTTTGTGTAATGCACCCATATGCTTTGCAGCTGCCATCTCCAGCTCTGTGTCTATCGCTGTAGGCATTCTTGGATTTTTATTCCACTCCAAATCAACAATTTCTCCTTTTTTTTTCCTGGCCTCCAAGTTTACTCTGAACAGTTATTTCGCTCTCCGCATTTCTTATTTCTGTGTTGAATGACAAATCAGGAAATGCCTCGATCCCTAACGCAAACACACATGGATCATTGTGTGTTCCGAATGTGTCACCCCGCCCCAGAATTAACCATTGCGGTCCCCACAAGATGGTGACAAATCTAAATATTTCTTCTATGCTTTCCAGTTTCAAGTTCTTTTTTTTTTTTTTTGCATTCCGATTCTGAGGTCTTTGGGAGTTTTGCTCACATGTTCTTGCGAGGCGGCTGAATCATGCTGAATAAAGAACTCAATGCAGAGCATGTCCAAATAAAATGAATTCTGAATGAAGGCAAATATATATTTTCCCGGAATAATGTTGCAGGATCTAATCTGGGTCGCTCAGATTGCTTTCAGATTCTGCTAGAGCCCATCTCTCACCGGAATATCTGCTATGGGCTCTTCCAGTGATGGCTAACCTTTTTGCCGTCGCGTGCCAAAAGCGGGGGGAGTTCAGGGGGTCGCACACGCGTGTGCTCACACCCATAATTCAATGTGCCCTGCCCCCCGTGCATGCACGCACGATCCCCCCCACACAGTCCACACGCTTTTGGCACGCAATAGCACAGTGGGCCCGGTAGGCCCGTTTTTCACCCTCCCCAGGCTCCAGGGGCTTTCTTGAAGCCTGGGGAGGGCGAAAACAGCCTTCCCCTCCCCAGAGGCCCTCTGGAAGCTGGAAACGGCCCATTTCCTGACTTCCGGTGGGCCTCAAAAGCCCAAAAATCAGCTGGCGCACACCGGAGCTGTGCTAGGGCAAAGCTCGCATGCCCACAGATATGGCGTGTCATAAGTTCGCCATCACAGGGCGCATGTATTTATGTGGTGCCTAGTTGTGTGCGGCATTTTAGTTGTTGATTGGGGTGTTGAGGGCTGGCTATTAATTTATTGGGTGTTGTTTCTTTGTGCTGCCAAGCCCTCGGTGCGGTAAATCAGCACTCCTGTTGACGGACAAGTGGCCCATTTCCCAGGCTTCGATTATTTCCCTGACTATTTTTGTACCTCCTCGGCCAACAATCTTAATAGCTGTGAAACTCAATGTATGTCCTTGTTGATTTGATTCACAAACAGTTTCTCAGGTACCTGGGAGCCAATGACTTGGCAGCACAAGGAAACAACAGCCAACGACTTAATAGCTGGCCATCAACATCCCAATTAACAACTAAAAAGCTACACAACCACATAAATATTACACATTGAATAACCTAAAGCATACATTCTTGCAAGAGAGAAGTTCCCTGAGGATGGACTCAGAAGAAGACAAAAATTCTGGTCCCGGTGACCGACCCAGATTAGATCCTGCAAAACGAATTCCAGATCCTGGAATAGAGATCGTTTTTTCCCCTATTTATTGATTGATTGATTAATCAAATTTACATAGTACCCACCTCGATATCTGAGTAACTCTGAGTGCGTTACAAGTTTGTTTTTTTTTTAAGCAAAATCCTTGCAAAATTGGACTTTAAAATGTGAAGAGAGAGAGAGAGTTCTCTAGCCCTTTTCAGTGGGACAGGTAGTCCTCGATTTACAGCCATCTCTTTAGTGACCGTTCAAAGTTACAATGGCACCGAAAAAAAAATGACTTATGAGAGATTCTCACACCTATGACCGTTGCAGCATCTCCATGGACACATGATCAAAATTCAGACTGTTGGAAACTGGTTCATATTTTTTTTTTTAAATACTTTATTGATTTTTTGAAAAAAAGGTTTTTTAAAAAGAAAATATCGAATCTCAGGTAACTGGTTCATATTTATGACGGTTGAAATAACATGATCTCCTTTTGTGACCTTCCTATGAGCAAAGTCAACGCGCAAGACAGATTCATTTAACGACCGGGTTACTAAATTAACAACTGCAGTGGTCCACTTTACAACATCGGCAAGTACGATTGTAAAATTGGACAAAACTCACCGTCTTGCTTAACAACACAAATTTGGGGCTCAATTGTGGACATAAGTCAAGGACTACCTGTGGTAGCAGACACTATAAATCTAGGTGGAGGGGCACTTTTTATGATCTTCCTTTGTTGCCCATCTAGGTAACGTCAGCAGGAACTGCAGCAGGGATGGCTGGTCAAATATTTATCCTGCCCCGTATCCGGTGGCTTGTGGATATGACCCCAACGTGACAATCTCTGAGGAACAGGTCAGTAGAAGGGGAATCAAGGAGGGCAGATGGGTGGAAAAGAAAGAAAGAGAGAGAGAGAAATAAAAGGGAGGAGAGGGAGGAAGTGGGGGGAAAAGGAAGGGAGGGAGGGAAGGAAAAGAGAGGCAATGGGAGAGAAAAAGGAATTGAAGGAAGGAAGAGAGAGGATGGAAGGAAGGAAGGAGGGAGGGAGGGAGGGAGGGAGGAAGATGAAAGAAAGAGAAGGAGTAGGAGAGGGGCAGGAAGAGGAGAGGAGGAAGGAATGAGGAAGGAAGATGAGAAAAAGAGGAAGAATAGAGGGAGGGGGAAGAGCAGGGAAGGAAGGAAAAGAGAGATAGCGGGAAAGAAAAAGGAAGAAATGAGTAGAGGCAGAAAGGAAGGAAGGAAGGAAGGAAGGAAGGAAGGAAGGAAGGAAGGAAGGAAGGAAGGAAGGAAAGAATGTGGGGGAAGAAAAGAAGACCAAGTTGACTAAAAGGGCTTCATTTATTTAGTTGTATCCTACCTTTATTATTATTACAAATAATTCAAAAAAAATGGCGAATATATCCAACAAACCTTCCTCTTCCTATTTCCCCCAAAACAACAACCCTATGAGGTGGCTGGGCTGAGAGAGACCGACTAGTTGAAAAAAACCGAGCTGGTTTTTCATGCCTAGGGTGGGACTAGAATTCACTGTCTCCTGGTGATTGGCTGAAAGTCACCCAGCTAGCTTTGATGCCTAGGGTGGGACTAGAACTCACACTCTCCTGGTGATTGGCTGAAAGTCACCCAGCTGGCTATGATGCCTAGAGTGGGACTAGAACTCACACTCTCCTGGTGATTGGTCCAATGTCACCCAGCTGGCTTTGATGCCTAGGGTGGGACTAGAACTCACTGTCTCCTGGTCATTGGCTGAAAGTCACCCAGCTAGCTTTGATGCCTAGGGTGGGACTAGAACTCACACTCTCCTGGTGATTGGCTGAAAGTCACCCAGCTAGCTTTGATGCCTAGGGTGGGACTAGAACTCACACTCTCCTGGTGATTGGCTGAAAGTCACCCAGCTAGCTTTGATGCCTAGGGTGGGACTAGAACTCACTGTCTCCTGGTGATTGGCTGAAAGTCACCCAGCTGGCTATGATGCCTAGGGTGGGACTAGAACTCACACTCTCCTGGTGATTGGTCCAATGTCACCCAGCTGGCTTTGATGCCTAGGGTGGGACTAGAACTCACTGTCTCCTGGTCATTGGCGCTACGTTACCCAGACAACTTTATGGCTAAGGCAGAACTTGAACTCATGGCTTCCTCTTTTCTAACTTGGTGCCTTAACCCCTGGACCAAACTGGCTGTCTTGTATTTGAAGGGTGGCAGGAGCATTGATATGAGCAGGGCACAGCTGGAGTCCCTGCAGGACAATTGTGTTATTGTGGTTGTGATTATCACTGAAATCTATTCCACGTAAGGCTCAGTTTGCAGGTAGTCCTCGGCTTACAACCACCATAGGCCTAAGCAAGGAGATTGTTAAGTGAGTTGCGCCCAATTTTACCACCTGTTCTGCCATGGTTGTAAAACAAATCACTGAGGTTGTTAAATGAACCATGCAGTTGTAAAGCGAATCCAGCTTTCCCCATTGACTGTGCTCGTCAGAAAGTGGACGGGAAGATTTTTTGCTGTAACGGTCGTAAGTGCGAGGACAGAACATAAGTACTTTTTTTCAGCACTGCTTTAAGTTCAAATGGTCAGTAAATGAAATGTTGTAAGTTGAGGACTCCATAGAGATGTCTGGACAGAAGATTCTGCAGAACAAGGACTTAATGGCTTCTCGGTTCATTTAATTCTGCAAGTAATCCTCAATTTACGAACATCCGTTTACTGACCGTTCAAGGTTACAACGGCACTGAAAAAAGTGACTTACGACCATTTATTCACACTTACGACTGCTGCAGCATCCCCATGCTCACATGATAAACATTCAAACGCTTGGCAACTGACTCACATTTATGACGGTTGCAGTGTCCCGGAGTCACGTGATCCTCTTTTCTGACGAGCAAAGTCAATGGGGGGGAGGGGCGAAGCCAGATTCACTTAACGACCATATTACTCACTTAACAGCTGTAGTGATTCCCTTAACAACGGTGGCAAGAAGGGCTGTAGAATGAGGCAAAACTCACTTAACAAATGTCTCACTTAGCAACAGGGCTCAGTTGTGGCCGTAACTCGAGGACGGTCTGGATTTGTCAGTCCAGATGGAAGTTTTGACCGCTTTGTTGTGCTGTCTCTCTCCGCAGAGTGTCGTCTTCTACGGCACAGTGAAAACTGGATACACAATTGGACATAGTTTGTCTCTCATTGCTCTGACAGCAGCCATGATGATTCTCTGCTTCTTCAGGTATTGGGATCACCTGAACCCGGGGTGGGGGAGGGGGGGGAAGAGATTGGGTTTCTTCACACCCAAGCGCAGCCCTCCATACAGGCAGTCCTCGACTTATGACCACACGAGTCAGCCCCCACGTTTCCGCTGCTAAGCAAGGCAGTCCTTAAGTGATTTTTTTACCCCATTTTCCGACCTTTCTTAACCACCGTTGTTAAGTGAATCCCCGCAGTATTAAGTTAGTGACACGGTTGTTAAGTGAATCTGGCTTCCCCAAGTGACTTGGCTTATGACAAAGGGGGATCAGGTGACCCTGAGACACTGTCATAAATAGGAGCCAGTTGTCAAGCATTTTGATCGTGTCAACAACGGGGATAAGTGTGCAGCGGTCGTAAGTGTGAAAAATGGTCATGTTCACTTTTTCCAGTGCCTTTGCATCTCTCGTCACTAAACAAATGGTTGAAAGTCGAGGACTGCCTGTAATATTGTATCTCAACCTTCACAACTTGAAAATATGTGGACTTTTCTAGCTGATTCTTCTTCTCCTCCTTCTTCCTCTTCCTCCTCCTCTTCTTCTCCTGCTGGTCCTGCTGCTCCTCCTTCTTCTCCTTCCTCCTCCTTCTCCTTCTCCTTCCTCCTCTCCTCTTCCTTCTTCTCCTTCTTCCTCTTCATCCTTCTCTTCTTCTTCTTCTCCTTCTCCTTCCTCCTCCTCCTTCTACTCTTCCTTCTCCTGCTCCTCCTCCTCCTCCTTCTTCTCCTTCCTCCTTTCTCCTTCTTCCTCTTCATCCTTCTCTTCTTCTTTTCTCCTTCTCCTCCTCCTTCTTCTCCTACTCTTCCTTCTCCTGCTCCTCCTCCTCCTCCTTCTTCTCCTGCTCCTCCTCCTTCTTCTCCTGCTCCTCCTCCTCCTTCTTCTCCTTCCTCCTTTCTCCTTCTTCCTCTTCATCCTTCTCTTCTTCTTCTTCTCCTTCTCCTCCTCCTTCTTCTCCTACTCTTCCTTCTCCTGCTCCTCCTCCTCCTTCTTCTCCTGCTCCTCTTCCTTCTTCTCCTTCTTCTTCTACTCCTCCTGCTCTTCCTCTTCTTCTCCCTGCTCCTGCTCCTCCTCCTGCTGCTCCTCTTCCTCCTCCAAATAACAGAGTTGGAAGGGACCTCGGAGGTCATCCAATCCAACCCACTGCTCGAGCAGGAAACCCTATCCCATTTCAGACAAATGACTGTCCAGTCTCCTCCTCCTCCTTCTCCTCCTCCTCCTCCTTCTCCTCCATCCAGTCCTACTAACTTCTGGGAGTTGAACTCCAGACACCTTAACACCAGATCTCTGGCTTCATGCGTACGTTCAGCTGAAGAATTTCCTTCCACGTCCACCAGAGATGGTCGAAAGCACCTTCAGATATGAAAAAGAGTGTCCATCGTGTCCTTTTTCTCCTTTGCAGGAAGCTGCACTGCACCCGGAATTACATCCACATGCATCTGTTTATGTCCTTCATCCTGCGTGCCGTGGCCGTCTTCGTCAAGGACTTCATTTTATTTGAAAACGGAGAGTCCGAGTATTGCACCTTAGGATCGGTCAGTCTCATCTATTCTCCACTCCTCCAGCGTCCTCCTACCTTTGAATGTTGGTTTTCCATTCCCCATCATTTAACTAACGATAGTCCTTGACTTACGACGACAATTCAGCCCAAAACGTCTGTTAGAAGAGAATAGAATTTTTTATTGGCCAAGTGTGATTGGACACACAAGGAATTTGTCTGTTGTTGTGAGTTTTGCCCCATTTCCTGACCTTTCTTGCCACCGTTGTTAAGTGAATCACTGCACTCGTTAACTTAATAACACAGTTGTTAAGCAAATCTGGCTTCCCTCTTGACTTTGTTTGTCAGGAGGTCGCAAAAAGGGATCCCGTGACCCCCCGGGGAAACTGCAACCGTCATAAATACGAGTCGGTAGCCAAGCAACCAGATTCTAATCACGTGACTGTATGGATGCTGGAACGGTCGTAAGTGTGAAAAGCGTTCCTAAGTCAGGGCCGCTGTAACTTTGAATGGTCACTAAATGAACCGTTGCAGGTCGAGGACTCGAGTTTAGTTTGTAGTTTCGAACGGTCGCTAAATGAATACTTGCTGAATATTTTGAGGTCAAACGGGGCCTCACCTTTTCAAATAACTAAGAATGCTCTTTTTAATTGCCTAATTAAATTTGTCGGTTGCAACCTTTGCGTTAAGAACACATCCGGAGTGTAAAAAAAACAACAACAACCAAGCAGGATATTGCTAATATAAGCCAGCCGGCACAAGCTAATAAAAACCAACCGGTGGAGAAAATAAATAAATAAAATAATAATACATGATATTGCGTAATATTTTTCCTCAAACAGGAGTTGGCTTCTTAGCACATGTGTGAGCAGGTTTAGTCCTGAAGAGAGAGAGAGGAAAAAAAATACACTTCAATTTTGCCAAGTCATTTTTACAATCCGTAAATAGGAAGAGGTCGTTTGGGTTCGTGGCTCTTACCGATGACAGAAGGATTATGCAAAGAAATACTATAAAGAAGACAAACAGCCTTAATAACTGGCTGTATCTTTTTCTGATTCACGGCTGTTTTTCTTTCTCTTTTCAGCTGTTGGGAAAAACAAAACAAAAACTGAACGACAAAGATTGTTGCTTCCTGAACAACAATAATTGGGGAGGTGGGGGTCTTATAAATGTTTGGCTAGCCATCACCCCAAAAAAATACTTTATGTATATTTATTTGTATTCTGGTATTATTGTTTTTACAAATAACGTAACTCAAGGCAACCAACATACCCCACACGTTTTCCTCCTCTTATTTTCTACACAACGACAACCCTCTGGGGTAGGGTGGGCAGAGAGAGAAAGAGTGTGAGTTGCCCAAAGTTATCTAGCTGGCTTTCGTAGCTAAGCAGAACTAGAACTCACCGTCTCCTAGTGATTGGCCCAAAGTCACCCAGCTGGCTTTCATGGCGAAGACAGTACTAGAACTCATCGTCTCTTAGTGATTGGCTCGAAGTCACTCAGATGGCTTTCATGGCTAAGGTGGCACTAGAACTCACCATCACCTAGTGATTGGGTTGAAGTCACCCAGCTGGCTTTCATGGCTAAGGCGGCACTAGAACTCACCGTCTCCTAGTGATTGGCTCAAAGTCACTCAGATTGCTTTCATGGCTAAGGCGGCACTAGAACTCACCGTCTCCTAGTGATTGGCCCAAAGTCACTCAGATTGCTTTCATGGCTAAGGCGGTACTAGAACTCACCGTCTCCTAGTGATTGGCTCAAAGTCACCCAGCTGGCTTTCATGGCTAAGGCGGTACTGGAACTCACCGTCTCCTAGTGATTGGCCCAAAGTCACCCAGCTGGCTTTGATGCCTTCACTTCATTGGGCGCCTCTGTAACGTCAACGGTCACTAAATGAATGGCTGTTAGTCCAGCCAAGCATCTGAATTTCGATTGGGTGACCATGGGGATGCTGCAACAGTCATAAGCATGAAAAGCAGTCCTGATATAACTTTTCTTAGTGCCCTTGACTTATGACTAAATGAACTGTCATAAGTCGAGGACTATGGTCATAAGTCAACGACGGCCTAAGAGCAAGCGGAGAAAAATGTGTCTGCCGTCAAAGGGTGTTTTAGAGCCACATCCACATTGTTGGAAAAGTGTGTCTAGACACCAAATAAATAGCATCTTTGCAAACTTGAATGCTTAATCCAAGTTGGTTTGTTTCCCTTTTTCAGGTGGGTTGCAAAGCTGCAGTGGTTTTTTTCCAGTACTGTATCATGGCTAATTTCTTTTGGCTTCTGGTCGAGGGCTTATATCTTCACACCCTCCTGGTCATCTCCTTCTTTTCGGAGAAGAAATACTTCTGGTGGTACATCGTCATAGGCTGGGGTACTGTGACTTTGTCGTCATCTTTTGTTTCCCTACACAGATGCCTTCCATTTCATTGTCCTTATTCTTGTATTTATTGTTTAGTTTATCTGCACCCTGCCTTTAATTTTTTTTTATAAATATCAAATATAATTTTTTTAAATATTTTTATAAATAACTCAAGGGGACGAACATGTGTTAGATTCCTTCCTCCTCCTGTTTTCCCCACAACAACAACCCTGTGAGGTAGGCTGGGCTGAGAGGGGGCGGGGACTGGCCCAAAGTCACCCGGCTGGCTTTTCTGCGTAAGGCAGGACTAGAACTCGCTGTCACCTAGTGCTTGGTCCAAAGTCACCCAGCCAACTTTCATGGCTAAGGTAGAACTAGCACTTATATCTCCTGGCTTCTTGCCAGGTGCCTTAACTACTAGAACAACGATTGATCTGGATGCTCTGGGATTTGATTGGCCTAGAGTTACCCAACTGGTTTTTGTGCCTAAGGTGATGCTAGAATTCACCGCCTCCTGGCGATTGGCCCAAAGTCACCCAGCCGGCTTTCACACCAAAGGTGAAACTAGAATTCACCGTCCCCTGGTGATTGGCTCAAAGTCATCCAACTGGCTTTCATGCCTAAGGCAGGACTAGAACTCACCGCCTCCTGGTGATTGGCTCAAAGTTCACCCTTCCCGTATAATAATAATATTCAAACTGGTGTCCAGCAAGCAAAATAACCTTGTGCTGCTAATTCGGCACATCTGTTTGTGTTTGTTCTTGTTGATCTACCTTATGCACCTTTTTGAGGTTGTGCAGTTAACCAAAAGTGACAACTTCTTAATTTTCTGTTGTCAGGTGCGCCAATGCTGTTTATCTTGGCTTGGACCGTCACGAGGATTCACTATGAAAATACGGGGTAAGCATGCATCTCCGTTCTGCTTTTATCCAGCTGAAAGAGCATGTGACGCTTTGAAAGAGGCTATTTGGGTAGTCCCCGACTTACGGCTGTCCTTGAGCCTGCAACAATGGTCAGAAGTCGGAGGGGCACAGCCCTTTCAAGCAGGGTGGTCTTTTGATGGGTTTAGATCATTAAGATCTGAGGACTCCCAACTCAACCCTGGATCTTCCATGGTTCGCTGGAGAAGAGAGGGGGAAAAAAATTTGCATTTACTTACTGTAGGTAGTCCTTGACTTATGACCAATTCCTTTGTGACTGTTACTTCCCACAGGTTACTTATGATACAAATTCAAAATCCTCTGCCCCTTGTGACCACATGGTCACCTTCCTTCCTTCCTTCCTTCCTTCCTTCCTTCCGCCTCCCCTTCCTTCCTTCCTTCCCGCTTGCCTGCCTTCCGCTCCCCTCCTTCCTTCCTTCTTTCCATCTTTCTTTCTTTCTTCTTTCTTTTCTCTGTCTTCCTTTCTTCCTTCCTTCTTTCCATCATTCTTCCTTTTTTCTTTTTTCTATCTTCCTTCCTTCTTTCCTTCCTTTTCTTTCTTTCTTTCCTTCTCTACATCTTTCTCCTTCCCTCCTTCCTTCACTCCCTCCTCCTTCTTCTCCTTTCTTCTTCTTTTCCTTCCTTCCCTCCCTCCCTCTTCCTCCTCCTCCTTTTTTCTACTTCTCTTTCCTTCCTTCCCTTCTTCCTTCCCCCCTCTTCTTCCTCCTTTTTTCTACTTCTCTTTCCTTCCTTCCCTCCCTCCCTCCATTTGTTTGTTTGTTTTGTTTTCTTTATTTTTTATTTTTTCAGTTATTTTATTCCATTTATATGACCCCGCTCTCACTATCAAGCAACCTTGCCCAGCTTACAATGTCAAAAATAGCAGCCTAATACAATCAAAATATTAAAAGCATAAAACATTGGTACAGTAAAAGTTGAAACATTAATATATTCATTTATGGCTATTTGCAATCTCCCACAACCACAATTTATGAGATTTTTTTTGCCGGAAACCAGCATTTATTTCCAATTTCTGGCAAAAAAAATGCCCAACGGTAATACTTAATGACCGCAGCAGCAGTCGCTGAACAAACCCAGCATTGACTTAAAAAGCATGTTTGCTTAACGGCTGGTGTAGAAAAAGGTTGAAAAATTGGGCACGGTTGTGTGAGGACCTGTTTAACGACCAACACAAGTTGCAGGTTCCATTCTGGTCATAACTCGAGGATTATCTGTGTAGCCTGCATTTGGGAGGGCATTTCTGGGGCATTCCGGTCATGTATTTTATTTGTGTCATTGTAATCAAGGTCATATTTTTTTTTCTTTCTGTTGGCTTCCTCTGTTATCCTTTGAGTATAAATCTAGAAAGTTTCATCTAATTTGAGAATTTCTTTTCAGTTGCTGGGATTTAATCGAATCTCCGTATTGGTGGATTATCAAAGCTCCCATTTTGGTTTCTATACTGGTAAGGTAGCTCTGCGGTTTTCGATTTCTTTCACCGTCTAAACCCGTGAGGGCGAACCTATGGCAGGCATGCCAGACGTGGCACGTAGCTCCTTCTCTGATGGCACGCAAACTGTTGCCGCAGTTCAGCTCCGCATGTGCCTGCACCTCCTACCGGCCAGCTGATCTTCGGGTCTCTGTCGCGCGAGGGGCGGGGCATGGGGGAACATGTGTGGGGGCAGGGCACATGCATGGGGGCTGCACACGCCCTGCCCCACGCAATGCATTTTGGGGATTCGGGCACATGCGCGAGTGCTTTACATACTCAGTCTTGAAAAAGTTAGCTATCGCTGGTCTAAACTAAGGGGCTCCAAACTTAGCTGGCTGAGGAATTCTGGGATTTGAAGTCCACAAGTCTTAAAGTTGCCAAATTTGGAGTCCCCTGATGTAAATAGCCTGAAATAACTTCCTGTGGTTTGATTCTGTGTCAATAAACAGTACAGGTGGTTCTCGACTTATGACCACAGTTGAACCCAAAACTGCCATTGCTAAGCAAAACAGTTGTTACGTGAATTTTGCCCCATTTAAAGGCACCGTTGCTAAGTGAATCACTGCAGTTGTTAAGTGAATCTGGCTTCCCCGTTGACTTTGCTCGTCAGTGGGCCACAAAAGGGGACCACGTGATCCTGAGACACTGCGACCGGCATAAATATGAATCAGTTGCCGAGTTTCTGAATTTTTGATCCCATGACCAAGGGGGATGCTGCAATGGTCGTAAGTGTGAAAAATGGTCATAAGTCACTTTTTAAAGTGATCTTGTATCTTTGAATGGTCACTAAATGAACGGTTGTAAGTCGAGGACTGGTTTGATTCTGTGCAAATAAACAGAACTGGTGGTTTTTTATTTATGACCACAATTCAGGGGTGAAATCCATCAGGTTCTGGCGAACCGGTAGCGGAAATTTTGAGTAGTTCGGAGAACCGGCAAATACCACCTCTGGCTGGCCCCAGAGTGGGGTAGGAATGGGGATTTTGCAATATCCTTCTCCCAGGAGTGGGGAGGGAATGGGGATTTTGTAGTATCCTTCCCTCAGGAGTGGGGAGGGAATGGGGATTTTGCAATATCCTTCCCCCAGGAGTGGGGAGGGAATGGGGATTTTGCAGTATCCTTCTCCCAGGAGTGGGGAGGGAATGGGGATTTTGCAGTATCCTTCCCCTGCCACGCCCACCAAGCCACGCCCACAGAACCAGTAGTAAAAAAAAATTGAATTCCACCACTGCCACAACTGAACCCCAAACTTCCATTGCTAAGCAAGACGGTTGTTAAATGATTTTCGTCCCATTTTATGACCTTTCTTGCCACCGTTGTTAAGTGAATCACGCACAGTTGTTAAGTTAGTCACATGGTTTGTTAAGCGAACCTGGCTGAGCTTTCCTGTAGAAGGAAAACATGGAGAGATTTCCTTCAGGCCTGCTTCATAAATGGAACTGAGCCCAAAGATAAATTGCGTAAGAGACAAATACAGGGTATAGCTGTTCCTCGACTTATAACCGTTCATTTAGTGCCTGTTCAAAGTTAACAACTGCACTGAAAAAAAGCGACTTATCTTCACACTTACGACCATTGCAACATCCCCTGTGTCACACGATCAAAAGTCGGGGCCTTGGCAGCCAACATGCATTTATGACGTTTGCACTGTCCTGGGGTCGTATGATCACCCCTTGGTGATTTTTCCAGCTGGCTTCGGACAAGCCAAGTCGATGGGAGAAGTTGGATTCGCTTAATGACCGCACGATTCACTTAATGACTGCCCGGTTCACTTAATGACACCAGATTCACCTAAGCGTAGTAACTCCTTGCTGACCATGGCACAAAATATTTTAAAGATCAGGTGCGACTCACTTAACAGCTGCCTTGCTTAGCAACGGAAATACTGCTGGTCACAAGTCGAGGACTACCTGTACAATGCCAGTTCTCTATGCCTTTTGCCTGTTGTTCTGAAAGATGTCTCAGAAATAAGAGGATCCATCACCGTTTTGCTCTACGGATTTCGTCTTCTGCACAACAAGGAATTTTATTGCTCTTTTTTTAATATGTTTGACAGGTCAATTTCGTGCTCTTTATATGCATCATACGGATCTTGATTCAGAAGCTTCACTCTCCAGATGTCGGGCGAAACGAAACAAGCCAATATTCGTAAGTTCAGGCCTGAAGCCTTTTTAACCCCATGAATTGTCCTGAGTTGGCCTCGTGGATCTGATTCAGGATCAGAGACCTCTACCGGGTGGGGGTGGAGGTGGGGGATCCAAAAAATGGTGGGTGCAATCAGCCCATTAAGCTCTGCCCCGTTTTTATGTGTATTTTAGGCAGTCCTCGACTTACGACCAAAACGGAGCCCAACATTTCCTCTGCTGACTTGTTCAACATAGTTGTTAAGTGAATTTGGGCCCCTTTCTCGACCTTTTTTGCTACTGTTGTTAAGTGAATCACTTCAGTTGTTAAGTTAGTCACACGGTTGTTAAGTGAATCCGGCTTCCCCCATTGACTTTGTCGGAAGGTCGCAAAAGGGGGTCACGTGACACACACACACACACACATGACGATCGCCAGGGACACGGCGATCGTCATAAATACATGCCAGTTGCCAAGCATCTGAATTTTGATCATGGGAGCACAGGGAAGTTGTCAGGACTAGAACTCCCGGTCTCCTGGTGATTGGGCCAAAGTCACCCAGCTGCTTTCATGGCTAAGGCGGGATTAAACTCCCAGTCTCCTGGTGATTGGGGCAAAATCACCCAGCTGCTTTCATGGCTAAGGCACGACGGCGGAACTAGAACTCCCAGTCTCCTGGTTTCTAGCCTGGCGCCTTTACCACTAGGCCAAAGAGTTAAGGATTAGAACGGTTTCCAGGACGTGAATCTCTCACCTGAGTGACTTGCAGTTCTCTCCTGTCCTCCATGATGAAATGATTTATCATTATAGGGCCTCCTCCTTGAGCTTCTGGCTGGACTAGAGGACCTCCAAGGTCCCTTCCAACTCGGTTATTCCGCTATACCCGCAAACCCCACTCCTAGCGCTGATAATCTCCACGTCTTCTTGTCCCCGTTTCTGTCTTTTTCAGGAGGCTCGCCAAATCCACTCTACTTCTGATCCCTCTGTTTGGTATCCACTACACCATATTTGCCTTTTTTCCGGACACGGTCAAGAAAGAAGTGATGTACGTCAAACTGGTCTTCGAACTTGTTTTGGGGTCCTTCCAGGTGAGCCTTCTGTCATTTCCAACCATCGTCACCATACCACCAGGGCAGCGGGTGAAATGCTCCCAGTTCGGAACGGTTCGGTCAAACCGGTAGCGATGGCAGCGCGAAGCTCCGCCCACCCACCCGGTTATCGTTACTTCCTGGTTTTAACCGGGAAGTAATCTGTTTTTTACCCTCTGCACATGCACAGAAGGGTTTTTGCATGCACAATGATTCCAAGTGTGCACATGATGCGCGGAAGCAAAGCGAGAGAGAGAGAGAGCGCAGCGCGTGCACTTCCGAACCAGTTGGGAAGGCAAGTAGATTTCACCCTTGCACCTGGGATTTTCGAAAACTCGGTGACTTTAATAACACTTGTGGACTTCAACTCCTAGAATTCCTCAGCCAGATTGTGGACTTCAGCTCCCAGAAGTAGCTGTGATGGCTGGGGGAATTCTGGGAATTGAAGTCCACAAGTCTTAAAGTTGCTGAGTTTGGATATCAACCTGCCACTATCTGCCACAGTCCTATAGGAATCCTTTCCTAGAATACTCAGAATGCCAGAGAGAGCTTGGGTTCAAGGGTGGGTGGGTGGTATTTAATGGCTGGGGGCTGTCATAAGTCATAAGTTTATTTGTCAAGCATGTATAAGATAACAGGTAAAAGTATAAAGATAATTTGAATACATAAAAAGAGTAAGTAAAAAGGAATATTAGGATAGGGACGGTAGGCACGCTGATGCACTTATGCACGCCCCTTACAGACCTCTTAGGAATGGGGTGAGGTCCACAGTAGGCAGTCTAAAGTTAAAGTTTTTTTGGGGGGGAAGAAACCACAGAGTCTGGTAGTGCATTCCAGGCATTGACCACTCTGTTGCTGAAGTCGTATTTTCTGCAATCGAGTTTGGAACGGTTTAACTTGAGTTTGTATCTATTATTTGCTCGGGAATTGTTGTGGTTGAAACGCCTCCCAAAACAGTAGGTGCTGAGAAGAAAGGGAAGAATTAGGAGGAGAGGAAGAAAAAAGAAGTGGAGGGGGGAAGGAAGGAAGGAAAAGAAGAAGAAAGAAA